>NW_006408597.1:10810362-10883380 GCF_000296735.1 Chrysochloris asiatica
GAGCAGCCGAGCGTCCGGGACTAGAAAGCAATAGATTTCTTGCTTCTGCCACAAATTCCCCCAGCTGTGAGCCTTCCAACCTTCTAAATATTCCTTTATAAGTGGTTCAGAGTTCTGGGACCATCCCCTGAGCCTGCTTGGTCAGGTATTCTGTGTTGTTGGCGGAGCTCCATTACTACACGTCCACCTGATCCACCATCTTGTTTGTTCTCAATATTACTACTTTTTAGGACTGTTAAGATTAGAATAAAAATTAAAACCCTGAAACAATGGTCCTTTGTCACCCTTCAGGTCTGGAACTAAATTTAGTCCTGTGGCTCAATTTTCAGGCCAGCAACCTAAAGGTGTATGCTATTGTTGTTAAGTCAGCTCCTACTCATAACAACCCTGCATAGGGTCATCAAGGAGCAGCCCTCCACCTGCCCTAAGTGGCTGAGCCCACAGCACCACAGCAGGACTCAATAAAGGTATGTTGTTGTTGTGAAGTGCCATTGAGTCGATTCCAACCCATAGAGACCCTGTTAGGGTTTTCCAAGGAGCAGCTGGTGAGCTTGAACCACCGACCTTGCAGTTCAAATGGCTTTGCAGTCTGGAGCATTAACCTATGGCACCACACCAGCGGGGAGAAAACAACACTAATGAGGTACACTCACAGTAGAAAGGCCAACCTTTCTGGATCAAAAGGGTAGCATTTACCCAAGGTCAAAGTTCTGAAGGGCTAGGAAAGGAGGAGGACTAGAAACAGGAAACACAGGGAGGAAGTGGGATAAAAGACAACACAAATTGCGGGGATTGCAATTATTGAGATAAAATAAAGTCTATGGTTTTCCAAATGTAGAACTGATGACCTGCTCTGTTAACTTTCACTCAATTCACAGTTAAAACAACAAAACTCACTGTCATCATTTCACTTCTAACTCAGTGACCCTATAGCTCAGAGTAGAAACCATCTCAAAACCTCATAGAATCTAAATCTAGACTTTCTAGAAGAAAGCCTAAAGGTACTGCCCTGAGACCAGCTTTAAACCAGTGGGTTTCCAAGGAAGTAATTTCTACAGAAGCAGGCTGCTGACCTTCAGTCCGCGGCTGAGCATTAACCACTGTGCCACTAGGGCTCCTTGAAGATGAGTATACCCAAACCAAACCCATGGCCACCAAGTGGATTCCATATCATAGCAAACCTAGATCTCTGAGACTGTAACCTTTATGGGAGCAGAAAGCCGCACCTTTCTCCTAAAGAGCTGCTGGTGGGTTTGAACCTTCTACCTGTGGTCTGCAGTACCCCCAAGGTTCCTCTTTCACGATTAGAATGTGGAGTTGGTCCTGACTCATAGTGACCCTGTATAGGGTTTCTAAGGAGTAGCTGGTGGGTTTGAACCACTAACCTTGTGCTTATCCTATGATACCACACCAGCAGTGGTGGGAACCAAATAACCAGTAGACACCTAGGACACAGCAGGAGCCGGTAAATGTCACAATGCAGCCACCATGCTCTCACTTCCCACCCCCTTTCTGTTTCATCAAAGTTAATCATTCACAGAACTCAGCAGGACGAGGAGGGCCCTAATCAGGGTGAGGAGACAGAAGGCTAAATGCCCTGGTTTATGCCCATCTGGAGCCCACTGTAGTTAGCTCCTTACGTCAGAGCCATCAAGGCTTGGGGTGTGGCTCGTTTTGAGGTTCTTACTGCCAAGGCTCCCAGAAGACAGCCTGCTGCTACTAGATGGCTCAGAGACTTCCTGCCCAATCAATACAGGCAGCATCTGGGGGCTCCTGGAAGAATTCAGAACTATTTTCAAAAGTCAGGTGGAAGAATGGGTTCAATGAAGAAATAAAGTCTGTTCTTTTAGATCCTGGCCAACAACAGTCAACATCCACCCACCCACCCACCACCTCCAATCTGCAATGATCCCCAGCCTTTCAACTCTCCCCAGGGCCTGAGGAGCCCACAGTAACTGTCCAGCCATTTGTAGGTCTGTCAAGGATGGGCTTTGTCATCCTGAATTAGTTGCGTGGCCTCACTGAGCCTTGGTGTTTTCAGCAAAACAGGCAGAAAGGTAAGTAAGTCTATGTCACATGCGGTTGCTGTGAGGGACGGCTACATGAGAATCCAAAGGGTCAGGCACAAAGTGCTCACTGAGTATTAAAAACTGAAAAATGTGTCTGCAGATAGAATGTAGATGAATGGTTGTGTAGGGCTGGGGCAGGTACGGGGCTGTTTAGGAGGGAGCTAGCAAAAGAAAATGGGTTTCTTTTTGAGGTGATGAAAGTCTCAGTGGTTGACTGCAGTGCTGGCTGTATGACCCCATGAGTAAACTAAAAATCTTTTAACCAGGCACTTTAAATGAGTGGACTGCAAGGTATGTGAAATATACCTGGTAAAACTGTTATTTACAACACAAGCTCACAGCCAACCGCCTCCACTGAACAATGGCTTCCTTTGCCATGAGACTAGAAGAACTGGATGGTGTCTAGTTATTATTATTACTTGGGGAAAATTGCAGAACTGAAGTTCAGATTCTCACGGAGTCCAGTCTTTCTGGAGCCAGTGATCCTGGATAAAGCCACAAAGGTACTGCCCTAAGGGAATCTTTCAACCTTAAGCCAAAAATAACCCATGAAGTCTTCTTTAAAACAATCAGCCAACCAACTGAAACCAAACCTGTTGCCCTCAAGTCAATTCCAATTCTCAGCTACCCTAAAAGACAGTTTCCAAGGCTGAATTTTTTAGGGAAGACTACTACATCTTTATCCCGAGGAGCAGATGGTGGGTTCAAACTACTGACATTTCGGTTAGCCGCTAAGCACCAACAAAGCTCCTTACGAAATAATTTGTTCTTGTTCTTAAGTGACATCTAGTTGGTTTTGACTCATTTGTTATTGTTGTTATGTGCTGCCAGATCAGTTCTGACTCATAGCAACCCTGTTTAGGGTTTCTAAGGAGCGGTTGGTGAGTCTGAACTGCAGACCTTCTAGTCCAGTGCATTATACTTATATACAAGCGCCACACCAGGACTCCTCATAGCCACCCTGTATATAAGGTTTCCAAGGAGTGGCTTGCGGGTTTGAACCTCCAACCTTGCTACAGCATCACACCCAGACGCTACAGAAACAACAGTCTAGTTTAATTAGTCAAGAATGTCTGCCTTCAGCACTGTACTCTTTTAAGACCTATCAATACAGGTTCAAACTGACAACAGCAACTCAAAAGATTAGATAGGAAACTTAGGAGGCACGGGGTTTATGTTAATGGGGGATGAAAAATTTGGAAAATGAGGATGAAATGTTTGCAAAACTTGAAGAATATAATACCACTGAATTATAAGTAGAACTTATTGAATTGTATGTTGTTGTATACATTCTCAACAAAATAATAAAATTTTAAGAGAAAAATAAAACACATAATTCCTGAACTCCACAAAGAAATTTAATCAAGGTAAGAAGGTCCATTGGCAGGAAACCAGTCTCAAAGGGAGGCCAGACCTAAGCTCTCGCTCTCTCTGGGGACTGAACAGTGGCCCGTACGGGAAGCTGAGATGGTGACTCAGGGATGGCCTTCTCATCTGGGGTACCTGAGCCTCACATGAACCATGAGTCTTTTTAAGGGCAGTGTAAGAACAGCCTGATGTCATCCTAAGGCTGGTTTTGCCTGGAACACCTCCCCCAAGGCCAGCATCCACTCAGCCACAGGATACAGGAGTGGCCCACGCATTCCTTCCCCAAAGAAGGAAAAGGCACCCAAAAGTGAGGTCATTTGGTTTTTCTGGCACAGACCCTGAGAGCTATGGGTCACCCAACCCTCCAGACAACATCCCGGGGTGACAAGCATTTGGTCCAGTCTGGTATTCACAAATTTGGGGACCTGAGGCCTGACACCTTCATTTGGTTGAGATGTGACCCTGGACAAGTGACTTTATAGCTCCAGGACTCAGTGGCTTCAGCTGTGAAAGGAGCAGGATCAAGTCCACCTCTCCTGGGGTTGTGGTCAGAATTAATTATCAGATGGGGGGCACAATGTAAATTAAGACACAGTTGGCTCTCCTCTGCGCAGTCATTCCTGCTGACAGTGCTTTGCTGCCTGGAAACAACTACCATGCTGAGATCCTGTGTGGAAGCTCTTCAGATTCAAACCACTTTTTATTACAAATTTGCAAGCAAGAAGACACTGCTTGGGAACAGAGAGAAACACTGGTAACTGATGGTACAGAGAGGAGTATAATCCTTGTAATGAAATAAGGTGTATGATTTGTTGAATGTAAAACTGATGATCCGCCCTGTAAACTTTTACCCAATCCACAATAAAAACCTTAAATTAAAAAAAAAAAAATTTTTTTTTTTTTTAAACAAAACAACATGGATGATCTTCTCTGTAAACCTTCACTTAATTCACAATAAAAAGTTTAAAACAAGAAAAGAAGACAGTGTTTGGACAAAGAATTTTTCCATATTGTCTGTCTGTGATCCCCAAACAACCTCCTAGGCTGGAACTTCCACTCCCAGCCCCTGATCAGTCCAATCCTCTCTAGACAGATCAAGGAATCAGATCTCTCATGGCAGCCACTGTCACAGTCAAATGGGGCCTGAGGACCTGGGATTTTTCCTGGAAGCCCCTGGCCCAGTGGGGACCACTGCCCCTTTTAAAATGGGCACAAAGCACAGAAGAGCCACCAGTAGGGTTCACGGTATGAGCTTACACCAGCTGATTCAACGACAGCACAGAGAAGCAAGACAGAAGAATACAAACAAACCAAAAAGCTCCATGAAAGCAGTTCTCAAATTTGAGTCTGCAAGAGAATCATCTGGAAAGCTTGTGAAAACCCAGAGTTTCTGATTCAATAGGTCTGGGGCAGGCGGAGAAATTATATTTCTAACAAGTACCAGGTGATGCTATTGGTGCTAAGAAGACGCAGAAGATTCGGGTTCAATCTGGGACCTGAGAAATTTTTGACTTTTCTGAGCCTCAGTATTCCTTACTGAGTTGTTAAGGGATTTCAATGAACTAATCTATGCAAGGTGTGGCACTGTGGGTTAATGTGCCAGACTGCAAAGCCGTTTGAACTGCAAGGTTGGCGGTTCAAGCTCACCAGCTGCTCCTCGGAAACCCTATCCAGGGTCGCTATGGGTCGGAACCGACTCGATGGCACTTAACAACAATGTATGCAAGGAGTCCTGGTGTGGCACTGTAGGATAAGCATTAGACTACAAGGTAGATTTGAACCTCAAGGCGGCAGTTCAAATCCACCAGCTGTTCCTTGGAAATCTTATACAGGGTCACCACCTCAATGGTACACACAGCAGCAACAACAATCTATGCAAAACGCCCAGCCCATAATTTGTTGCTGTTAAGTTCTGTCCAGTCCGTTCCGGCATTTCCAAGGAGTGGCCAGTGAGTTTGAACTGCCATCCTTGCTGTTGAAGTTAAGTTCTGTCCAGTCCGTTCCGGCATTTCCAAGGAGTGGCCAGTGAGTTTGAACTGCCATCCTTGCTGTTGAAAGTGACCTTACAGTTGAGTGCTTATCCTACAGCACCACACCAGGACTCCAGTCCATAATAAGTATGATTAATAAGAATAATAGTGTCTAAAGTTCATTATTAAATTGCAACAAAGCAGAGTGGAGTCCTATGTGTTCCTGAGTCTGGGTCCCACCCCCCACCCCCACAGACTCCCTGACGGGATCAAGGAGACACAAGCAACAGAACCTCAGCTCTGGCCTGGGCCACCCAGTGTCACCCACTTCCTGCAGCACACCCCTCAGCAGCACATGACCTCACAATGAACA
Source organism: Chrysochloris asiatica (assembly GCF_000296735.1). NCBI lineage: Eukaryota > Metazoa > Chordata > Mammalia > Afrosoricida > Chrysochloridae > Chrysochloris > Chrysochloris asiatica. Next base: position 10,816,143 of record NW_006408597.1, read on the forward strand.
CAGATGGAAACATGGCCTCTCCAGGGAAAACGCAAAGCTCCAGGGACACCCTAAGCAGGTAGAGGCATGAGTTCAGAGTCCAGGAGGCACACAGGGGAAAACCAATTTTTAGTGATTTGCATCTCAGGGTAGGTGCAGAGCAGAAGTACCTAAGGGACAGATAACTTCTAAGAGAACCAGGCATTAGCAAACAATCTACACACTGCCACTCACTGGAGGATCATCATCATTACCATCAACTATGACCTTCCAGAGAGCTAAAGGAGGAGGGAAAAAGAGGCTTGGCACTTTAAGAGTTCCTCCCCAAACAAAACTGTATCCCTTTACATCAGACAGACTGGCAAACAATTGAAAAGCTGAAAAGACCAAATGTTGGCAGGCTTGAGGGATCCTGGACCCTCATGCCCACTGCTGGGAGGGTAGACCACGCAGCCATTCTAGAGAAACCCAGCTCTATGTGGCAAAATCCAATGTGCACCTATTCTCCACCAGGAATTCCCTCCCAAAAAAACTCTCCCCAGGTGGGTGTTGGGCATTATTGATGTTGGAATGGGGGCTTGGTTGGGGATAACCTGAGTGTCCATTGTTGGGAGACTGATGGACGCACAATAGCCTTGCATGGCCCCCAGTGACAATGGACCATAAACAGAGAGGCATTATGAACTCACTTCTCTTCATACGAAGTCCAGGAAAATAGTTTCCTCTCCCAAAACATGACACACAGCCCAGCAATTAAGCAGCAGTCAAGAAATTCAAAACCCCTTTTAAGGAGCTGCCGATAGCTTGAGGGGCCATGGAAACCCCAGTCAGGTCAGGACGGGGCCCAATGCCATGCTTGCCCTCCTTCCTGTCCACTAGACCCATAAGAAAGCTGAGCACAACAGGCCTGCTGGCCAGGCAGCCAGCCAGTACCTCAGCATGGCCAGCCCAGCTCAAGGGGCAGGGTGGCAAAGGACCAGCCGCAGGGAGCAGGTGGCTGAGGGCCAGGAATGTGTCTGTGGAAATGTCCATAGTTCCGGAAGGGTGGGAAGAGGTGCAGCTGCAGGCAGATCTGGCTGAACCCTCCAATTCCACTGGGAAGCCTGGGGGGCTCTGGGCAGCATAGCTATGTGTACAACCTTCCTTGAAAACCAAAAAGATCCAAGCGTGGTATGTATGTCTCTGAAAAAGGAACAATTCAGCAGACGGGTGAATAAGACCTAGGAGTTGTCCAGCTATGGAACGCTTTCTGAGACCTACTGATGTTATTTTTAAGTTTTTATTGTGAATTGAGTGATAGTTTACATGGGGGGACAACAGTTTTACATTCATTGTTTCATTGCAATGATTACAATTTCCTCTGTGCATCATCATTCAACAGTATTTGTATTTGCTTCTCTGATGGTATTTTTAAGATGTAACAATTAGTCTTTTAGGAGAAAAAAAAAAGATCTACATCTGCTCCTCCCGCCTCGGGGCTCAATGCTAGACACTTTGCAGCAATGGGAGTGGACTAGAGAGAGTGAGGGGGCAACTTAGGAGAGGCTTGTTACCAGCCCACCCACCGCCAAACCTTGATGGAGAGGTAATTATAAGATGTGCTCTCAATTTAAAGTGGAGATAAAGTAACCTCTCAGAGCCCCAAGGAGATAGGAGAGAAGACAGGATCAGTTGATAGAGCCGCCCCCAAACGTTGGCTATTATTATTACCACCAGTGAACTTCTAAGTCTGTTACTGTTGTTGGCAGCCCACGTGACAGAGTAGAACTGCTCCATTGGGTTTTCCTGGCTGCAAATTGTATGGAAGCACATGGCCAGGTCTTTCTCCCACAGAACCACTGGGTGGATTCAAACCACTAACCTTCTGTTTGGGAGCCAAGTGCTAAACTGTTGTGCCATCTGGGAATCCTAATTAGATAAAACATTTGTACATGTGAATAATCTGTTGCCTTTGCGTCTATCCCGACTCATGTGTGTCAAGAGTTGAACTATGCTCCATGAGGTTATCAATGGCTGATTTCTGGAGGTAAATCACCAGCAGTCTTTTTTCTAAGGTGCCTCTGGGTAGACTTGAACCTCCAATCGTTTTGTTAGCAGCTGAATGTGTTAACCATTTGTGATACCTTCCCTGTAAATGTGAAGGGGGACTATATAATGTATTGCCCAAACTGGAGCACACTTAAAAATAAAAGGGGTGCTATTAGTTAGGCATCCTGGTAGGCAGGCACTGTAGGATAAAAAAATAATCACAAAATCAGTGGTTCAAACTTGCCAGCTGCTCCTTGGAAACCCTATACAGCGTCACTATGAGCTGGAACCAATTGTACAGCACTTAACAACAACAACAACAATTAATAGTTAAGGAGACCTGGTGACTCAGTGGCTAAAGTATGTTGTGTGGCTGCTAACCAAAAGGCTGTGGTTCTAACCTACCAGCCACTCTGTGTGAGAAAGATGTGGCAATCTCCTCCGTCCTACAGGGGTCACTCTGAGTTGGAATCATGGGCAGTGAGGATTAGTAATTACTCCAGGAATACAGATACAAATCAGGGTGTGTGGTCACCGCGGTGTGTGCAGAGTGAGAAGACAGCCAGGTTGGTGGGGATCAGGAACAAAATAGCAAAGGCCCCAGGGAGAAGGGAATAAACCTGCTCAAAAGACTGAAAAATAGGTCCTTGGGGCAGGTGCAGAGAAGAGATGACAGGCGGGCAGGACACCTCCAGGACATGGTTATTTCTCCTAAGAATAACAAAGCCACAGAAGGCATTTTGTTTGAGTTCAGGTGGGTAGAGGATGCAGGTGTTGGTTAATACACAACCACAACTGTTCTTGAAAAGAGACTTCTGGTTGTAGCGGGAACCATTGAAGATGACAAGAGTAGCAGCAAGGAGTCCACTTAGGAAGTCACTGTGAAGGTCCAGGCAAGAGACTAAGGGTACTTATCCCTGGGAGGAGGTCATGACCACAGAGAAGTAGGTTGGTACATGGAAACCTCGGAGGGCAAAGGGAGTGGAGCAATCAGAGGTTCCGCTCCAATTTCTGACAGGAGTCAGCAGATGGATGAACAAATGGTGAAAGATGCCATCCACAAAAACACACTTTTTCACTCCACACTCCCTGCCTGCCCAAACAGCAGGACATCATAAGAGAGGATCCAAGGTCCTCAACCAGACAAGTTAACTTGGAAGAAGCCTCCTAGTAAAATTAAAATTGTCGGAGGAAATGGGATGTGTGCCTAATTGCCTCCAGAACAGGATGGATGGTGCCTAGTTACCATTACTGAAATTTTCATCTAAGAGTTTATAGCAGAATCCTGATCAAAAGGGGAAAACTGTAGAACAGAACTTCAGGTTAATGCGCTGAACTGCAAAGTCAGATTGAACTGCAATTTCAGTGGTTCAAACTCACCAGCTGTTCCTTGGAAACCCTATACAGGGTTGCTATAAGTAGGAACTGACTCGATGGCACTTAACAACAACAACAATAGACACCAGACTTTCTGGTGTCACAGGGGCTGGATGAATCCTGAAATTAATGACCTGAGATAATCATTGTGTGCCAGACACTGTCCTAAGTGCGTTGCCAATAGTAACTCAATTAATCTTCCAGTTCCCCTATGAGCTAGGTACTATCATTATTCCCTGTTAACAGATAAGGAAACTGAGGCACAGAGACCTTCACAAAGTCACCTAAGGCCACAATAAGCAGTAGGTAGAGGACCTAGAATTCTAGCCAGACTGTCAAACATAGGTTTTTTTAACCATGGTACTAGCAGGCCAGACTCTTGTCACCACCTCCTCTCTCCTGACCTTGGTGTCCACGTCCAACAGCAGGTCACTGTGCACCAGCCACACTCATTCTACTGCTCATAGGTCAGCTCGTCTGCCAGAGCCTCACTTTAGACAAATCAAATCGCCCTCTAGAGCTGGGGCCAAGAGTCGTCTTTTAAGCATAGTGGTTACGAATTGGGCTGCTAACCTCAAGGTCGTTGGCAGTTTGAAACTACCAGCTGTTTAGCAGGAGAAAGATGAGGCTTTCTACTCCCATAAAGATTTTACAGCCTCAGAAACCCTGTGCAGGGTCACTATGAGTCGTAACCGACTCCGCAGTACTTAACAACAAAAACAAGTGATTACAAAGGAGTCCTGATGTGGGGGTTAAAATGCCAGACTGCAAAGCCGTTAGAACTGCAAGGTCAGTGGTTCAAGCTCATCAGCTGCTCCTCAGAAACCCTTTACAGGGTCACTATGGGTGGGAACCGACTTGAGGGCACTTAGCAACAACAACAACAGATGATTACAAGGAGTCCTGGTTTGCCGTTGCAGGTTAATGTGCTGGACTGCAAAGTCGGTAGTTCAAGCTCATCAACTGCTCCTTGGAAACCCTATACAGGGTCACTATGGGTCTGGAGCACCTTGATGGCACCGAACAAGTGATTACAAAGCAATAACTTAAACAGAGACTATACAGCTAGACCTCACTAAATAAAATACGCATCATCATCTGTATTGAAAGATGATGGAGAAGTTTAGTATCATCATCAGTCAGAACAAGGCCAGGAGCTGACTGTGGAAAAGACCATCAAATTATTCATATGCAAGTTCGAGTTGAAGCTGAAGCAAAGTAAAACAAGTCAAGAAGAGTCAAAGTACAACCTTGGGTATATCCCACCTACATTTAGAAACCATCTCAAGAACAGAGCTGATGTATTGAACACTAATGATCAAAGGATTAGACAAGTTGTGGACTGACAAAGACATAATACACAAAGAAAGCTAAAGGTCATTTTAAAAAACAGGAAAGAAAGAAAACAACAACAAAATGAATGTCAGAAGAGACTCTGAAACTTGCTCTGGCATGTAGAGTAACTAAAACAAATGGAAGAAACAAGGAAGTAAAAAAAACTGAATGGAAGATTTCAAAGGGAGATTTGAGAAGGCAACATTAAGTAATACAGTGAAATGTGCAGACATGGAGTTAGAAAACTAAAAGGGAAGAAAACACACTCAGCATTTCTCAAAAGGAAAGAATTGAAGAAAAATTTAACTCTGGAGTCATAACATGGGCAAAATTCAAGTCAGATTCAGAAGAGGATATGGAATGAGGGATATCACTGCTGATGTCACAGGATTCTTGGCTGAAAGCAGACAATATCGGAAAGGTATTTACTTGTGCTTTATTGACTATGCAGACTGCATGGATCATGTGAAGTCATGGATAATATTGCAAAGAATGGGAATTCCAGAACATTTAACTGTGCTCATGAGGAACCTGTCCCCCAGCAGTTGTTAGAACAGAACAAACGGATACTGAATGGTTTAAAATCAGGTGTGTGCCAAGGTTACAGTCTTCCATCGTACTTTAGGGGTTGTTGTTGTTAAGTACCATGGAGTCAGTTCTGACCCATAGTGACCCTGCACAGGGTTTCCGAGGCTATAAATCTTTACGGGAGCAGATTGGGCAGGGAACCTTTCTGCCAAAATGTATAACATGATTCATGAGCCACACAAATTTATCAACTTAAGCATTAGCTTGCTATATTTGGTCAAACATTTAATTAACTCACCCCTATGGTGTGGTGCTGTGGGATAATGCGCCAGACTGCAAAGCCGTTTGAACTGCAAGCTCACCAGCTGCTCCTTGGAAACCCTATATGGGGTCGTTATGGGTCAGAATCAACTTAACAGCACTTGACAACAACAAATGTGATTGCTGCTGTATGAACTGCAAGGTCAGCAGTTCAAGCTCACCAGCTGCTCCTCGGAAGCTCCACACAGGGTTGCTATGGGTCGGAACTGGCTTGACAGCACTTAACAACAACAACGTGATGGCTAAGGAGCTCTGGTAACATAGTGGTTTGAGTCGGGCTGCTAACCTCAAAGTTAGCAGTTCTAAACTACCAAAACTTCTGAGGGAAAAAGATGAAGCTATCTGCTCCTGTAGAGATTTATAACCTCGGAAACCCGGTTGCTATGAGTTAGAACCAACTCCACGGCACACCACCACCACCACCAATGTGATGGCTGGAACCATGGCTGCCTTGGTAAGGTTAGACCAAATTATTTCAAGGGCCTTATATAGCCCATGGGCTGGGCATTCCCCACTCTCGCCATACTTATTCAATCTGTATGATAAGCAAATAATCCGAGAAGCTGAATTCCATGAATAACAGGGCATCAGGATTGGCAGAAGATTCATTAGCAACCTGTGATATGCAAATAATACAACCTTATTTGCTGATAGTGAAGAGGACTTAAAACAGTAATGAAGAACAAAAACCATAGCCTTAGGTATGGGACACAAGTCAATGTAAAGAAATGAAAAATTCTCACAATTGGACCAAGAAATAACATCATGATAAATGAAGAAAAGATTGAAGTTGTCAAAGACTTCATTTTGCTTGGATCCACAATCAACACTCATAGAAGCAGCAGCCACGAAATCAAACAATGTATTACATTAGGCAAATCTGCTGCACAAGACTTCTTTAAAGTGTTCAAGAGCAAAGAAATATGTTTGAGGACTATGGAAGATGTACCTGACCTAAGCCAGGGTAATTTCAACAGTTTCATATACATGTGAAAGTCAGATAATGAATAAAGAAGACTTGCAAAAGAATTAAAGCGTTTGAGTTATGATGCTGGTGAAGAATTTTGAAGGTTTCCAGAAGAACAAACAGATCTGTGTTGGAAGAAGTATAATTGGAATGTTCCTTAGAAAGCAGGATAGTGAGACTTTGTGTCTCATACTTTAGATGTGGATGGCCCAGGATCAGGCAGTGTTTCATTCATACTGTTGTGCATTTGGTCACTGTGAGTCAGAACCAATTTAACGACATCTAACAAAAACAATGGGCAATGTAGGAAGCATGAAAAGAAGGTGGAAAAAACAGAGAGTCAATGTACCATGGAAGGAGTAAAAGAATTAGTCAACCTTCAACCATTTCAGAAGGCAGCATGTGATCAAGAACTGAAGGGACTGAAGAAAGAGGTCAAAGCTGCATTGAAGGCATTCGCGTTTTAAAAACAAGGTTCAGGGAATGACGATACCGATAGAGATTTGTCAACAAACAGATGCAACACTGGAAACATTCATTCATCCATGCCAAGAAATCTGGAAGACATCTAAGAGCTAATCAACTGGAAAAGATCCGTACTTGTGCCCATTACAAAGAAAGATGATCCAATGGAATATGGAAATTATCAAACAATATTACACCCAAGTAAAGTTTTGCTGAAGATAATTTAAAACGGATGTAGCAGCACATCAACAGGGAGCTACCAGAAACTTAAGCCATATTCAGAAGAGGATGTGGAATGAGTGATACAATTGCTGACGTCAGATGAGTCTTGGCTCAAAGCAGAAAATACCAGATATATGTTTACTTGTGTTTTATTAGCTCTACAAAGGCACTCAACTGTGTGGATCATAGCAAATTATGAATAATATTGTAAAGAATGAGAATTTCATATACTTCATTGTGTTCATGTGGAACCTGTACAGACCAAGAGACAGTCATTCAAACAGAACAAGAGAATACTGCATGGTTTAAAATTAGGATCGTAGCCTTTCACCATATTTAGTTAATCTGCATGCTGAGCAAATAATTCAAGAAACTGTATGAAGAACAAGCTATCAGGATTGAAAAAAGACAGCAACAGTCTGCAATATGCAACAGCAAAGGAGACTTGAAGCACTTACTGATGAAGATCAAAGACTACAGACCAGTATGGATTGCACAATATAAACAAAACAAAAACACTCACAATTGGACCAATAAGCAATTAATGGAGAAAAGATTGAAATGATCAAATATTTTATTTTACTTGGACCCAAAACCAATGCCCATGGAAGGAGCAATTAAGAAGACAAATGGCATACGGCACTGAGCAAATCTGCTGCAAAAGACCACCTTAAAGTGTTCAAAGGCAAAGGTGTCACACTTTGAGGACTATGTGTGCCTGTACTACATTATGGTATTTTCAGTCACCTCATATGTAATGAGTAAGAAAAACCAGAGAAGAACTGATTTTACACCTTTGAATTATGGTGGTGGTAAAGAATATTAAATATATCACAGACTGCAAGAAGAATGAACAAATCTATTTTGGAAAAAGTACAGTCAGAACGCTCCTTAGAAGTGAGAAGTCTTGGTCTCACATACTTTGAACATGTTATCAGGAGGGACCAGTCCATGGAGAAGGACATCATGTCTCGTGATTCTAACATACCGTTAGGGTGAACAGCGCTTTTTTATTTTTGTTGTCATTGTAAAGTGTCATTGAGTTGGTTCTGACTTACAGCGACCCTGTAAAGGAGTTTCCAAAGGGGTGTTGGTGAGTTTGAACTGTCAACCACATGGCTCAAAGTGACTTTACGGTCGAGTGTTTTTCCTACAGCACCACACCAGGACTCCATTTTTGTTTGTTAGTTGCCATTTTCAGCTCTTAGCAACCCCACGTCACAGAGTTGAACTGCCCATTAGGGTTTCCGTAGTTGTAATCATTCTAGGAGCAGAAAGCCAGGTCTTCCTTTCTCCCAGAGCCACAAGGTAGGTTCGAACCAGCAACCTTTTAGTTAGCAGCTGAGCATTTAACCAATGCACCACCAGGGCTCCTTTACTACTGTCTTTGATCCCTCGGGAATGGAGCCATTCCTGTGTCTGTCTCCAACCCTATGCACCACACCTTTCCCAACAAAATCTGGGAGAAATCCTGGTTGAAATCATCATCAAGAACCTCTTGAGGCTAAACCAGAAAGGGGGCTGATAATGAAAGGACCTAAAAGGACTTCTCTCTAATGGTCCAGTCCAGCTGCTGGAGGTGGGAGCCACAAAGTAGTAGTCATAGTCCCACTGCCTGTCATGGCCAGCTGACCCTGAGAATACCTACTCCTCAATTCCTGCACTCTGTCTTCCCTCATGTGAACAGTAGAGCCTGTGTTTCTAGACAGCCAAACAACCAACAAGGGGGTGGGGAAAAGTGAGAGAACAGTCCTGGGGAGGTGGTGGGGCTCTATCCACCTGGTCCAAGCAACCCAAAATAGGCCTCCCCAACAGCCCACCACACTCATTTGGGCCCTGGTTGTCAGAAGACAAACCCGGGTAAGCGTCCCTAGCAACACTCAGGATTCTGCCCCACTGCCCACCCCCCATGTTGTCTCTGCTGGCCTGGCAATACACAGGAGAGGGGGCTCTATTACTCCCCCTCTGGTACCTCTGCAGCTTGAGCTACTTACCATCTTCTCTGCTCCACCATCTCCCATCTTTCTACTTAGGTAGAATGTTTGCAGGCACAGTGAGCACACAGCATTAGGAGATCTGAGTTCTAATTCTGGTTCCACCACAAGCATGCTAAGGGACCTCAAGTTGGCCCCTTGAAGCCTCAACTCTACATATCTGCAGTACCTGCCTCCCTTCAACGGACTGTTACCCAGGTCAAGGACCGTGAGGGAAGCAGTGCTCCCCTATTTGCCTGATTATAAAAACATTCACAAGTACAGGTTCCTCCACCCCCACCTCTGCCAACCACCATTCTGGCTCTGAAGTTCTAAGGTGGAATCCAAGAGTGGGTAGCTTAAGGAGTCCTCCAGGTGAATCCTATAATCAGCAAGTGTGGGCAACCCAGACTCAAGAAATGTGCAGGCATCATTAACTCCTCACTTCCTGTACAGAAAAGGGCATGGAAGCCTAAGTTCGCTAAAAGCTAATCTTGGCTTTTGTCAAACATACAAAATAAAGACATTTGTCAGCACTTAAGGAGTCTACCAGGCTGCTCCTAAGCAAACTCTACACAGAACAGACTTGATGGCACTTAACAACAATGGAGCCCACCAGGTGGAGGCTCTGTCATGGGTGGTTTACAGCGTCATCTCCAAGGTAGGTTATCTTTTACACAGATAAAGAAACTACAGCTCAGATTAAGGGCTTGCCAAAGCATATAACTGATGGCAGTGCAGTTTCCCGCCACTCCAGGACTGCTGACACTTCCACTGTAAAACAACTTGCTCTCCTATTTCCTCCCCCAAGCAGGCTGCTGTGGACTCCTCTCCTATGTAGGGGATGACCCTTACTGACATGTAGTCACTAAGCACTTTATAATGATGCCCACACGTTGACTCTGCACAATGAGCTTAAGAGGAGAGCTTCAGATCCCCATTTTTGAGATGGAAAAATGGAGGCTCAAGAGGGCTAAGGAACCCAACTAGCAGACAGTAGGGCCCAAACAGTTCTTAACACTAAATTCCAAATTCTTTCCATGTCTCTCTCTCTCACTGAGTATCTATTGAGCACAGAGTATTAGACCAGCCAGGACAAAGCAACAAGAAAAAAGAAGAAATGGCCCCTGCTGTCAGAGAGCTACAATCTAGCTGGCAGGTAGCTGCATACACAGAGCACTCAGGAGGGAACAATGTGCAGGTTCCTGTAGGGCCTCAGCCGAAGTCAGTCTGCTGTGCTTGGGGCTCCCAGGACTCCACACAAGAGACTCTGCTCTGTTAGCAAACCATTTATGGTTGTCATTGTTAGCTGCCATTGAGCCAGTTCTGACTATTGGTAATCCCACATACCACAGAATGAAACAGTGCCAGTCCTGCGCCATCTTCATAGTCGTTGGCATGTTTGAGTGCAGGGCACTGGAGCTGCTGTGTATTTTGAATGTCTTCCAATCTAGGGGGCTTATCCTCTACACTATTTTTCATCAGGCCTTTTCCCCTAGTGTCTCTCTGTCTAGAAGCTCCACTGAAACTTGTCCACCATGGGTCAACCTGCTGGTATTTGAAATATCAGTGGCATAGCTTCCGGCATTACAGAAGCACATAAACCACCACAGACAGACAGGTGACGGTAGCAAGAAATAGACAGCATATTTCTCAAAAGATGTCTATAACTCACTAGTCAAAAGGCTCACACACTAACCTGCCGGAAGAACCTACAGGAAAAAAACAGCCGGGGGCAGGAAGAACTGAAACTATAAAGTGGGAAGTGGGGACCAGCAAACTCTGATGTCCCTGCTCCTCTCCAGGCACCAGAGGGCTGTAGCAGGAGGATAGGAGGAAGGACAGGGACCTGGTCCTTCAAAAAGGCCAGAAGATGCTTCCTCAAAAAGCTGGAAACAGCAATACCTCTACTTGGTAGATATCCCCAAGAAATAAGAGCCATGATATGAGAGATATATGCACACCCAAGTTCACTGCAGCCCAATTCACAATAGCAAAAAGATGGAGACAGTCTATATGCCCATCAATGGAAGAATGGATAAACAAACTTTGGTACACACACACAATGGAATAAATACTACCAACATTAAGGAGTAATGATGAATCTCATGAAACACCTCATAACATGGACAAAGCTGGAGAACGTTATGCTGAGTGAAATTTATTGATCACAAATATTGTATGAGACCACTATAGAAAAAATTCAAGAAAAGGTTTTCACGCTAAAAGAAACATCCTTTGATGGTTACCAGGGATGAGGAGGAAGGAAGAATAATTCATTGGCTAGAGGGTGGTTGGTTGCTGTTGTTAAGTACCGTGGAGTCGGTTTCAAGTCATAACGACCCTGCACAGGGTTTCTGAGGCTATAAATCTTTGCGGGAGCAGAAAGCCTCATCTTTCTCCTGTGGAACAGCTGGTAGTTTCGAACTGCCAGCCTTGAGGTTAGCAGACTGATTTGTAACCACTACACTACCAGAGCTAGAGGGTAGACACGTGTTAACTAGGGCGATGGTGAAGACGATACACAAGATGAAGTTTGGCAGAAGAATGATGAACACAGGTGAAAACACAGAAAGTTGTGCGAGGGCTAGCTAGAGGGGATAGAGGTAAATACTGTTATATATACAACCCTGCAACAACAGTGTTCTATGGGTAGATACACAGGTTAAGTAGGTCTAGGAAGAAGAGGAGAGTATACCTATAAACATAAAGGTTAATAGAGGTTATCTGTACATGGGTATTTACCTTTGCTGTAGATAGTCTCAGGGGACAATGGTAGGCTGGTGTAACACACTCCACAAAGGCAATGTTCTATAGCCTGCTTTGGTGAGCAGAGAGTATGGACTATAAAAAACTCCTGAGTGGCCATTTAAGGTGCAACTATTGGTCTCTCCATGTGTAGAAGAAAGAAGAGTGATAAAAATGGAGGATGCTTAGAATCAATGGACTAATGGAACATGTGGACATCAGTCTCTATGACTCTGAGACAACATGTTATGTGGTGCCTAGTTACCATTACTAACTGCTCTGAAAGGGATCACACTGGAAGATTCTGGATAGAATGGGAGAAAATGTGCGACAAAACTCAAAATTAGTCTTAAAAGACCAGGTTTACTGGTTAGAATGAGACTGGAGGAACCCAAGTCTAAGATCTGGAACAGAATTCAACCACGTGACCCAATTTTCAACCAAGCAGTGGATAGGTAGATTGCGGAAGGGAAAGGGGCAAGGACAAAAACACTAGTGATGTATGCTTACCAAGATCAAAAGGGCACTATTTACCTAAGGACAAAGTTCAAAAGGACTGGGAAGGAGGGTGGAATGGAAATAAGAACCACAGGGAGGAAGTGGGATCACTGTTGTTACAAGGAAGGGATTACAATCATGGAGATGAAACAATATGTATGGTTTGTCGAATGTAAAGCTGATCATCTCTGTAACTTACACTGAATTCATAATAAAAAGTTAAAAAAAAAAAAAAAAAGGCCAGAAGATGCCAGAGCTTTTCATAACTCAAAGTTGTTGCCACAGACACCATGGCCTCTGTCCCATCCCTGAGGAAACCTGGCCAGCTTGCCGGCCTGCCCACCTCTGCAGACAGCTACTGAGATCCAGCAGTATGCACGCCTGCAAGGAAGAGGGGGTGATGTTCAGGCTTCTTGCTGACCTGTCAGTCTGGCCTTGGGTACTGATACACTGCCTGAGATCTGTAAATCTGCAAACATATCAGTACATCTATAAAGTGCAAATTAACATATAAACTCTCTGGTGTGACGCTGTGGTCTAATGCGTCAGACTGCAAAGTTGTTTAAACTGTAAGGTCAGTGGTTCAAGCTTAGCAGCTGCTCCTTGAAAACCCTATACAGGGATGCTATGGGTCGGAATCAACTCGACAGCACTTAACAACAACAATAAAGTGCAAATTAACATATAAACTCTTCTATGCAACATAGACTAATAACAGTGTTGCCTGTGAGGAATTACAACAGGGTGAGGAATAAGCAACTTATTATAAAAGTTGTGGTCCTGTAGAAAAAGCACTGGACTGCTAATTGTAAGATCAGTGGTTCAAATCCACCTGGGAAACCCTATATAGGGTTGCTATGAGTCGGAACTGACTCAATGGCACTTAACAACAACAAATGGGTCAGAACCAACTCTACGCCACTTAACAGCAAATTCTATAATAATAGAAACTGAAGATTCCAAAATCATTTCAAATTGTGATTCATGAGGATATTTAAGAAGACCCCCCTCCCCCAGGATAAGGCAGTGTTAGCACCTGTCACTACATTAGGTTCCTCTCCCTTGCCACCAGCACCAGTCTGCCCTGCAGAGAAGGACAAGAGCCAAAGCTCCAAAATAAAAATGGCAACCTCAGTCAGGGAAGGCTCAGCTGTATCACACTGGGGCCTCCACTCACCCTCTGCCCTTTATGAAAACCAGCAGAAGGAAGTCGTCCCCATGGCCAAAGGCAATGGGGGTGATAAGCAGGCTGGAGTCATGGCTGACTGGAGCTCTGGATTCCCAGCAGGAAGTGAGCCAATCTGCCTCATTCTTTCTTCCCTTTCTAGGAAGCACAAGTGAATGACTTGGCCCAGTCTCTCCCTCAGACTGCTCTGATGAAGCAATCTGCCACCTTTCACTGCAGCCAGCTCCCCAGGGGGAGAGGAAGTCAAAGGCAGGTGGAAAGAATGGTTCACCCTATTCAGAAGATACAGGATGGTGGGTGGTAGGTGGCACAATGGGCAAGATGGGGGTGTTGCATCTTTTGATCCTCAATTCTCAACATACATGAAGAAAAGACCCCTAGGTTGGAAGGCACTCAAAGTATACCATGGCTGCAACAACGAGCTCATGAATGCCAAGCATCCTGAAGATGACTCAGGAGAAGGCAATGTTTCATTCAGTTGGACATGGGTCACCATGAGTTGAAGTCAACTGAGTGACAACTAACAAGAGTAGCAGCAAAGGCCCCTTTCTACTGTTGAACTGTAAGCTTCTGTAAGAGCTGGGTGAGATGTGGGGGCTGGAGAAAGACTCATGCCTGGGGTTCTAACTGGAGCTCCAGTGGCCTCCAATCTCACTTCCAGTCATTCATTCACTGTTTCCTAAGCTCTCACTCTACGGCAAAGGAGTCCTGGAGGCTTAGTGGATTAAGCATTGCACTGCCAACTGAAAGGTCAGCAGTTCAAACCCACCAGCCTGTAGGAGAAAGATGTGACTTTCTGCTCCCATAAAGATTTACTGGAACTCTAGAGAGCAGTTCTACTCTGTCCTATGAGGTACCATGAGTCACAATCAACTCAATAGCAGTGAATTACTCTGTGACAGGTATGTTGTTAAGTGCCGTTGAGTTGGGTTCCAACACACAGTGACCCTCTATAGGGTTTCTGGGAAGTGGCTGGTGAGTTTGAATTGTTGATCTTGGACTCCCGGTGTGATGCTGTAGGATAAGCACTGGACTGTGAACCACAAGGTCAGTGGAATCATGCTAGTTGTGGGAAAAGAGCTGTGAACAAGCCAAGTCTTAAAAGCTTGGTGAGCTTTACAATTAAGTCTCAAGACTTGCCACACCAGCCCCTGCCCTCAAGGCCAGCCTTTGGAATAAGCAGAGCATGGAAGAGTAATGTAGACAGCAAGACAGAAGAGGAAACAACATGGCCCATCAGCAACATTGCCTTTGATTCCTGAATCTGTCCCTGTTCTGACCTCAGACATGCAGCCCTGTAGGCCTTAGTTTCCCTCTGTGTCTTGAGTCCTGAAGGGGATCATGGGGAATGAGGCTTGTTGGAGCCAAGCCTTCAGGTGATGGCTTCCTGCAGGCCTTGCTCAGATTCAGCAGCAGCACTGACCTCTCTGGGATGCTGCAGACTGCCGACAAATGGAGCTGACTCACAGCCAACTCCAGGGAGCTTCACCGTGGTAAAGTCCAGCTGCTGGTGGCTGTTTGAAGGCAAGTGTTTTTCTTTCACTTCAGGGATAAAATGGGTTTGGGGTCTTCTCAAAGTTGGAATGTTTCACTCAGGATGGGGTCAGAGAATAAAAAGAAAGCTAAGTCACAGTCCCTGTGCCGCACTACCCGGTGGGGGAAAACAGTGTCGCACCCTCCCCATCTCTGCCGGATTTAACCATAAACACAGCTCGTTTCTGAAGGGAAGGACTTAACACAAACCAGATGTGTGGCAGGGGCTTTCCCCCACCCCCTCCTCAGCCCTAGAATTAAACATTCGGTATCTCCTCTGCCAAAATTCACGGAAGGCCGAGACTTAAAGAGCCAAAGCTTGGGTCCTCACCCTCGCACGCTCTCAATCACATCCCAGTTTAAACAAAATGTCAGAGTTCCCCAGACGGAAAGTGTGGAGGGGGAGCCCGGCACCCATGCGGGGCAGCGGCAGGTCAGTGGAGGAGAAGACAAGCTGACCCTCCACTACCAGTACTGCCAGCCACACACAAGGGATCCAAAGGGCAGCCTTCCTGTGTCTGGGGGATGGAGCCAAACCACAGGGAGCTGTACTGCATACCACCCACCCCAGTCTTGGGGGACTCTGGAAATTTCTGGAAGACTTCATTTCTGTCTATAAAAATGGGGTGAGTAACAGGCTTCTGGCAGACCCATCTTATATGAACAGGACTCAGTTGGTTTTCCGTGTGCTTGGTGGTAGTTCTCCATCCTGAAAGCTCTCCTGGTCCTGGGGATCCTTCTAACTTCAGCTGAAAGCCCAGACCACCCACCTCTCACTCCCTTCAACAACCATCATGCCACAGCATCCAGGACTAATCAGTTTGCCCAGGTACCTCTGGTTTCTCCCACAAAGGGACACACCCCCTGCCCTTTTAAGTCAGGGGACCATGTCTAACATACTCCATGGACTCTTTGGGGCCTAGCAGAAGGAACATTGATTGTTGCTGCTCCCCCAGGAACCAAAACCCAAAGCTACGAGTGGATTCTGACTTGCAGCAACCCCATAGATATTGGTCATGTTTACACAACATGTGACTGATGGGTGCCACTAAATTATACACATGAAAAATATTGAATTGGCATGTGTTTGTATTCCTATATTACTCACTACAATCAAAACAGCAGCAAAATATATTTGTTTTTAAAGACGTAGGCGAATCAGAAAAATATTTGAAGATGAATGGCGCTTCAGATGGAAATCCCCTGACTTGTTATAAAATTTAAATAGCTTTCTCAAAAATATTTAATCTTACCATCTTGACACAGCCATTACCATTTCGGCACTTGTCTTCCTTATTTATACTGGTTGTTTGATTCAGGGTTCTACTTTCTAATTAGTCTACTGAAGATATCCATCCAATATAATCTTCCTAATTATCATTTTAAAGGCTGCAAAAACATGAAGACTTGTTAAATCCTTCCCCTAATATTATTTAGATATATGAAGAGGGCTTCAAAAAATTTGTGGAAAAATTCCATTTTTTCTGTGAACTTTCTGAAGTCCCTTGAAAGGGTTTTCCCCCTCCCAGTTTTGCACCTCTGGATAGCACACAGAGAATATTGATAAGCATTGCTTTGTTTCAATTGGAGATTTTCCTTAGGACACAATCCTAGAAGCAGAATTCCAGACCAAAGGTTCTGAACACGTTCATGACTTCTGCTACATAAAAGAGCCCAGATGATAATTCAAAGACTGTCTTAGTCTACTATGCCATTAGGAAGATGCCCATCCACTACAGTTCTACCAGAGTCCTTTGTTGTTACTGTTGTTGCTATGTGCCATCCAGTCAGTTCTGACTCACAGTGACCCCTGTATAACTTTTCCAAAAGTTGCTGGTGTGTTTGAACTGATAGCCTTGTGGTTAGCAGTCCAGTGCCACACCAAAGTCCCTGGATGGTGTCAACAGTTAATTCACTCAGTTGCTGACTGAAAGTCTGGCAATCAACTGCTGACACACATGGGGGCTGACTCAGTGACAACTGATTTACTAGTTCTAATAGAACCTTGCCCTGATTAGATTTTTCCTACCTTTTACAATGTTATTCTCAGGTGAGTTGTACTGGTTGGAAGGTTTCCCCTTCTCTGAGCCCTCCACAAGTTTGAGCACTCTGGAGATTTTGTTCTTAAATCTTGGCTGCAAAATTTAAGATTTAAGAAGGTGGTACCAAGCCTTCTAGTCACTCTCAAGTGAATAGACATGCCCCAGCCCCCCTTCTCCCAGATCCTCAGCACCCCTCAGTCCCTGGTCCCCTTTTGCAGTGTGGCCCCCAGAAGCTTGCACCATCCTGAGATTTCATGACCTACAGCCTCCCAGAAGGTCCCCCAGGGTGTGGAGTCTTTGTTGTTGTTGTTGTTGTTAAGTGCCATCGAGTCGGGTCCGACCCATAGCGACCCTGTACAGGGTTTCCGAGGGTGTAAATCTTTACGGGAGTAGAAAGCCTCATCTTTCTCCCGCGGAGCGGCTGGTAGTTTCGAACCGCTGACCTTAAGGTTCGCAGCCCGATTCGTAACCACTACGCTACCAGAGCTCCTTAGGGGAAGGCAAACTGAGTTCTCCCACTGCCCAAGTCCCTTGTCTCAAGGGGACCATTTGAGTCTGTCCCAGCAAAACCATCACTGCTGGCCCATATGATCTAGTATCATGACAAAGAAGCATCCACAGCCCAAAGCCATCCCAGACCCCTGTGGTCATGCTGTTTGGACGAACACTAGAAGAACCCAAACAATAGTCCACAGTTAGAATTTGGCTCAACTGAGACAGGATGATCAGAGGTCACTTCAGTGGGACAGGGAGGAGGAGCAGGGCGAGGGAGGATACATAATACTGAAAAACCTTCTCTCCACAGGAAACTAAACAACAGGTCAATGAAGGGCACAGATGTTTGTGCTTGATGGCAGGGGAAGAGCCACTGAACAGAGTGTGAGGGATTGGTGAGCAGGGTGGGTCACCTGCAGGCGATATCCCAAGATGAGAAAAACACAGCCTCCCACTATCACTGCAATATTGCTTTAAAGAGGTTTTGCAGATAACCAACCAGCTGCTAAGCCAATACAGTCAAAAAAGCAATAACAGATTTTTTTTCCATTCTTTACCTTTTCCTCTATACAATGGAAGCTTGTGGGTCTACTGAGTTTGTAGTCTAAGTCTATAAAGAGACATCTTCATTAGAATATCCCTGAGAAAGAGAAAATAAGGACTGAATTTGTTTGTTTAGCTAAAAAATATGTTTATTCACCATTCAGACTGAAGCTATAATACTCCACATCAGATAATCCTTCAGAGAGTTCTCAAACGTTATCTAAATATCAGTAGTGTACTTGTTTTTTAAAAATGCAGATTCCTGGGCTCTGGCTCCAGCACACAGAGTCTCTGTTCTGTAAGCCTGGGCCCCCCAGGTGGTCTGGGCACCTCTCTTAAGAAACATGGCGCTGAAGTGACACTCTCCACTTGGGTGGCAGACAGAGAACCAGAGTAGTTACAGGAGTGGATGATGATGAATACAGGCTTAGACAAGACGCTCTTAGCTGCTGCCCACCTCCTCTCTTCAAGCACAAGGACCCTTTCCACAGACTGAAGCACAAAGTCATTGTCTTATCAATAAGACCTTTCTCCCTCCCGATTCTCATGAATCTTAACTGGACCAGCTGTGATTCATAAGGAGCCCTTTTATAGTTACAGGGAACCCTGATGGCGTGGAGCATAAGCACTGAACTGCTAATGTCAAGGTCAACCGTTCAAACCCACCAGCTACACCATGGGAGAAAGATGAGGTTTTCTGCTCCCATAAAGATTTACGGCCTCAGAAACCCTACACAGGGTATGCTATGAGTTGGAACAACTTCATGGCAGTGGGTTTGGTTTTTTGGGCTTTGTGGTTTTCAGGGATGGGTGAGGGGTAAGGGGAGTAGAAGGGGTAGAGTGCCTAACAAACCAGACACAGCAAATCAGTCTCAGCCCATCCACATGGTCACAAGCTCGGAGGGGCTCAACAACACAAACAGCAGCTGAGACAATCCAGTGGTTTCCCCCTTCTTTGCCCCCAAGAAGCTATCCCCAAATTAAGATACCTGCGAACCTCCAACTACAGTCACTGTTCAAATCCCACCCAACCCAATGGAAGGGTCAGAGCTGTAGGAGAAAGACGTCTTCTCCATATCACCCTCTGCAATGATGGCATGGAGTCAGTGTCTGCTTTCCTCTGACTTCACAAGGGGAAAAGAGAATCATACTCCACATCAAGGCTGATTCCTATGGGGCTGAGGTCAGACATGCCTCCACCTCCAGCCTCCCTTACCACTGTCCTTACAACTGTCCCTAACAGCACTCTGTACTTTTCAGCTACATTTGATCATTCGTTGCATTGGGCACACAGCACTCATACAATACTCATGATTATGCGATTTATTAGAGAATTTAAAAGTTCTAACTCAGGGCTCAGGTCTTTGATCAGTACAGCCTTTGCAGCCAGGCCCACTGACAGACCTCTCTCTGGTCCTGGCCTCTTAGCCAAGCAGCCCCCCTTGGCCTCTGCCCTGTTTAGACAGGGCTACAAAGCCCTTTTAGGGTTCCTGATAGCTGTCCAAAGAAAAATCCACTCCTCTGTAAGCCTCATTCCAAAGATGTTTGACTCTAGCTCCATGTCCATGAGTCAGCAACCCTAGCTCCCCAAATTAAGTGCCTGGAGACACCCTACTTTGTAAGCAAGCGTACTGCCTGAAGGGCCTCAGTTGTACTCACTAAATGGGCCAGGAAACCCACCACTCTGTCTCATGGTGTCACAACTTTCTGTCTCCTGGATCAAGGAGTTTCAATGCACAGGGATCTCAGGGCCCAAAGGATGAGGTCCACTCCTGGCTCTTCATTCCTGATAGTGAGATCCCTCCTCTCCTACTACTGAGATTCATACCCAGTAGGATGACAAAACGAACCAATCCCCACATTAGAGTTCCAGGTTTTACAATCACAGTTATCCTGTTAACAAGCACGCCTCGAACCATTCGATCCTATCGGCATCTTCCCCCACTTTCTCACCCAGGCCCATCAGGAAGAGGAAATACACCCAAGCTGCATGACCCCACCTAATTATTTGGTGGGAGTAACAAACATGAGGGCTAGAAGAGCCACACAAAGCAATTCACTAAACTGCATCCTTGGAAGTACTGTTTGGTGACTCATTCACCATGGGTGTGTGTCTCTACTGTATGCACCAAATGCTGCCAACAGATTCACCTATTTCAGCATTTCAGGCAAGAAATCTCTGAGGTCTCATTCCCTATTTGAGGTTAAGTAATTCCATGAACAGACCATCTTCTTCTTCCTGTTCCAGATTCTGGGAAAGTCAATCAGACATGGAGCTGCTCTGGTGACATGGAGCTACTCAGTTACAGAAGCAGGACACTTCCTCTGGGGATGCCAGCAATTCTCAGCCTACAACCAGCACCCGGTCAAGAGTTCAGCAAGGTCTTTGGCCAGTCCAGGAAGTGGTCTCTGCCTGCTTTGGAGACTTCCTCCTGAACACCACGGATCAGGGGAGAGCATTTACCTGGGCCATGGAACGTTTCGTTCAGAGAAGTGTAGAGGGGAAGTGAGAACCCAAGAGACGTATGTCTAGGTTCTCATTTACAACTTCTCCCACTTCCCTCCAATTTGACCAGACCAGCCCCATAAATTCACAGGAACTTGGGGAATGGGGTCAGAAGCCAGACTTGGGCAAAATGATCACAGACACAAATTCCATTCCTTGACCACTATTCCCACCAAAGCTCATCAGCCCAGCATCCTAACTTCTGAGGTCTTGCCTGACCTATAGTAGCTATTGAGGAATCTGTTAGGTTGCTAGTGTGATAATCATTTAAAGTTTTCCTCCCAAATATTTACACTGAGAGAGGTTTCCAAACCACCTTCACTTAATCTATATATCTAGATTAATATGTGAACGGGGCCTCTAGAACCTTAGAAATATAAGCCCAGAGTCACACAAATAGGTAGCTGAGGACATACTTCTACAAAAAAACCTAAGGGGCCCAGCAAGGAGGGGGGTACTTGGGCCCAGCCACTAATGGGGGACTGCCTCTAGCTCAAACCCCTGTCTGACAAGAGCACAGTGCAACTTCAGACCACACCACCTGCTGCTGTCTCAAGGCAGTAGAGTTTCAGGCATTTATTTTTTCATTGTACTTTGCTGTACTTTCGAAACGTTCCACAATAAACTACTTTTTTTTTAATTAGGAAAAAAAACACATTTGTGTATTGCTGGTGGTATATTACGATGGTCATTCTTTTAAAGGCAAGTGACTAATACAAAAAGGAGTCAGAAATGACCGTCTACTTTGACCGATTAACCCAGTTCCTGGGTATTATCCTAAATGAAGGCACATGCCCACATGAAAGGAATATTTACAGACTTATTATCTATGGTAGGCAGAAACAGGAAACCACAGAAATGCCCAATACTGTAAGAATGATTAGGCGAGAGTGTGTCACCTGGGTGAGGTACTAGGCCACGCTCTGGGCCAGTCCCTAACTGACCACATTTTCCTTCCTACATGGCCCTGCTCTAGCTCTACTGCAATAAGCTCTGAGGCCAGGAGTGCCTGCTTCTAGAGGACACCTTGGGTCTGGATAGCAGTCCTTCTGAAGAGAGGGTTAGGTCAAACTTACATTTTAATAACAAATAGCAGCTTTATACCTGCCTGGCCCACTCAGCAGCAATCCTCTGCAGGCTGGGCCAGGGCATCCACACAGCTCCTTTTAAACAATTGCTATTCCAGAGTTTCCAGTACAGGCTAAAGAGCATCTCCAGTGATTTTACCCCTCTCTGAGGTGATGGTTGTTCCACAGAGTCAATTTCAATCCACAGCAACCCTATATACAGCAAAATGAAGGACCGCCAGGGCGCTACCATCTTCATAATTGTTGCTACGCTTGAGCCCACTGTTGCAGCCAGTGTGTCAATCCATCTTGTTGGGGGTCTTCCATTTTTTCACTGAC
The DNA here is from genome assembly GCF_000296735.1 of Chrysochloris asiatica. Lineage (NCBI taxonomy): Eukaryota > Metazoa > Chordata > Mammalia > Afrosoricida > Chrysochloridae > Chrysochloris > Chrysochloris asiatica. The sequence goes on from NW_006408597.1 coordinate 10,838,295, forward strand.
CCTCTACTTTACTAAGCACGATGCTCTTCTCCAGAAATGATAACAAGCCCAAAGTACACAAAACTTGCCATCTCACTTCTAAAGAACCTTTTGGTTGTGTTTCTTCAAATCTAAGATAGATTTGTTCATTCTTTTGGTAATCCATGGCATAGTCAATAGTCTTCACCATAAATCAAGGGCATCAATTCTTCAGTCTTCCTTATTCACTGGCCAACTTCCATACGCATATGAGGCAATTAAAGATACCATGGCTTGGGTCTAGTGACACCTTTGCTTTTGAACACTTTAAAGGGGTCTTTGGCAGCCGATTTGCCCAGTGCAGTGTTGTCTGACTTCCTGATTGCTGCTTCCATGGGCAACGATGGTTTTTGTTTGTCTGTGATCTGGTTTGTTAAGTGCCATCAAGTCGGTTCCAACTCATTACGACCTTATGCACAACAGAATGAAACACTGTCAGGTCTGGAGCCATCCTCACTATTGTTGTCCAACTTGAGCCCACTGCTGCTGCCACTGTGTCAATCCTTCTGGTTGGGAATGGGGGGGATGGGAGGGGTGGAGTTCCTTTTTTTTGCTGACCCTCCACTTTACTTAGTATGATATCCTTCTCCAGGGACTGATCCCTACTGATAATATGTCATCCTGACTTCTAAGGCGCATTCTGGCTGTAAGTCTTTCACCACAGATTTGTTTGTTCTTTTGGACCTTATCCAGAGAAGCAGCAGCACCAGAGATGGAAGCAGAGATGGGGGCATGGAGAGGGGGAGCGGCTGAGGACTCTAGATTCATCAACTAAGAAGAGAAGGACTAAGAACTGGTGGCCAGGAGCAGACTCGCAGAATGTGCCCTTTGGAGACGTAAATTATTATATATGCCTGAGTGGGGTTTTTTGTTTGTGTGTTTGTTAAAAAAGCTAAAGTGGATAAAGAGAAATACTTTTAACTCATGGTAAATGAAGGAGATTATAATCAATGTAATGAAACAAGTTATATGAATGACTGAATGTGAAACTGATGATGTGCCCTGTAAACTTTCACTCAATCCACAATAAAAACCTTAAATTAAAAAAAAAACAAAACAAAAAAACACAAAAAACCCACAGTGAGATACCATTTTCAATTCCAATAGGATGTTGTTGCTATTAAGTGCCTGGTCAATTGAGTTTTGACCCATAGCAACCCTGTATAGGGTTTCTGAGGAGCGGCTGGTGAGCTTGAACTGTCAATCTTGTGGTTCAAACTGACTCTGCCAGCACATTAACCGACAGCACCATAGGATAGCTAAGATTTGAAAAGAGAAAACAAATGCTGATGAGGACATGGGGACACTGAAACCCTTATCTATTGCTCATGAGAATGCAAAACTGTACAACTGTGTGGTGGTTCCTAAAAAAAAAAAAACCTACAACTGTTGATGTTATTCTTTTTGTTCTTGTTGTTAGATGCCATTAAGTTGGTTCCAACTCATAGTGACTATAAACAAAAGAACAAAATACTAACTAGTCCTGTACCAACCTTAAAATCATTGCTATGTTAGAGCCCACTGTGTGAATCCATCTAACTGACAGTCTTCTTTTTTGCTGATGTTGTCTTTCTCCAGGGACTGGACCTTCCTGCCCAACCTATAAGCAACAAAGTCTCACCATCCTCACTTCCAAGAAACATTCAGGCTGTACTTCAACCAATGAAGATTATTCATTTAATAATTTTTACCAAAACCATAATAAATGCACCAAAGTCTTACTTACTCATTGTCCAGCTTTTGCATGCATATGAGGTAATCGAAAATACCATGGCTTGGGTCAGGTGTACCTTAGTCCTCAAAGTGACATTGTTTGCTTTTGAACACTTTACAGAGAGAGGTGTTTTGCAACAGATTTGCCTAACATAACAAGTCATTTGATTTCTTGACTGCTGCTTCCACTGGGTGTTGATTATGGATCCAAGTAAAATGAAAGACCTGACAATTAAAACTTTCTGTGTTTATTATGTTGTTGTTGTTGTTAAGTGCCTTCCAGTTGGTTCTGACCCATAGCAATGTGTATAGGGTTTCCGAGGAGCAGCTGGTAAGCTTGAACAGCGGAGCTTGTACTTCAAACAGCTTTGCAGGCCAGTGCATTAACCCACAGCGCCACACCAGGACTCCATGTTTATCATAATGTTGCTTATATTGGTCCAGTTGTGAGAAATTTTTTTTTTCATGTAATGAATACATGTATATGTTTTGATTAAGGTAACATGTTTAAGGCAAAAAACAACAAAAGAAAATACCGACAAACATGTATTTCTCTTTTGGAGCAGAGGGTACCATTCATCTTTCATCCTTGATTCAAATCTTGTGAAAAAGAATGTTTTCCCCTTGCCAATCTGGAAGGATATTAAAGGAATTAAATTTGAGTACTATAGATCCTGCTTCGGCACTGTGGGTTAATGTGCTGGACTGCAATCTGATTGAACTGCAAGGTTGGCGGTTCAAGCTCACCAGCCTTTCCTCGGAACCAACTCGACAGTACTTAACAACAACAACATAAAAATGCAGGAGACCTGGTGTGGTACTGTAGGATAAGCACTGGACTGCTAACTTCAATGTCAGTGGTTCAAACCTACCAGCACTTGTTTGAAACCCTATACAAGGTTGCTTTGTGTCAGAACTGACTAGAGGATCCCTGTATGGGATATAGCAACAAAACTAACAATAGACATTTTAGTACATCCAACTTCGTTTATCAGAAATAAAGCAATTTAAAAACAACAACAAAAAAATGTTTTTAAGTGCTTCCTAAAACTTGCAAACACTGTGACACTTCCCATTTCCCTTTTCATTTTGGCCATCAGGAGGCTTAGAACTAGAGTTAGTGCTAACTTACAAAACTAACCCTTTTTAACATTGTTTTCTCAGAAAACAATATAGTTCTAGATCTTCTAACTACAACTTGTAATTCTGTCACATATGAGTCTTTACCGAGCTGACCTCAAATGCTTTTTGGAAAGAGGCAACAAAGCACAAATAAATGTATATTCATAAAGCAGTCTCTATACTTGTATCACACTTTCTCCAGGAAAGAAACAAAAAGGCTGGGCAGCTACACAGGAAAATATATTTTTGATAAAATGCCAAGTGGGAGAACAAAAAAGCAGAAGTGCATTTTATAAACACTATCATTACAACTATCAAAACTGTGGGTGTGTGAGAGTAAAAACAAAAATGTTGTTGTTGTTAGGTGCCATCGAGTCGGTACTGACCCATAGCGACCTTATGCATAGTAGAACATGAAACACAGCCTCATCCTGGGCCAACCTCACTACTGTTGCCATGCTTGAGTCCACTGATGCTGCCACTTGGCCAATCCATCTCATTGGAGGTCTTCCTCTTTTTCTCTGACCCTCCACCTTACCAAACATGATATCCTTCTCCAGTGACTGGTCCTTCGTGACAGTATGTCCAAAGTATGAGAGACAAAGTTTGGCCATCTTAGCCTCCAAGGAACACTCTGGCTGCACTTCTTCCAACACAGACCTGTTGGTTCTTTTGGCAGCCCATGGTACTTTCAATATTCTCCTCCAACACCATAATTCAAAAGCGTCAATTCTTCTACGGTTTTCCTTATTCAGTGTCCAGCTTCAGTTTGAATTTACATATGAGTAATTGATGGTCTGTTCCACAGTCTGCCCCTGGCCTTGTTTTCACTGATGATATGGAGCTTTCCCATCATCTCTTTATGCAGATGTAGTCAATTTTATTTCTATGAATTCCATCTGGTGAGGTCCATGTGTATAGTCATCTCTTATGCTGTCTAAAGAAAGTATTTGAAATGAACAAATCATTGGTTTTGCAGAATTATAAAAACAAAAATAGGTTTCTGAAAATATAAATAGTTCTGTTTAGGTAAAAGACTCAAAATGATCATTTTTCCTCCCTGAAGTTGTTTAAATTATCTTTCCAAATGGAAATGGAGGCTCATACGGATGAAACCAGTATGAGGAAGAAGCTAGAGAAGCAGATTTCCCTAACTTTCCAATCCCAGCATGCAGGTTGCCACATTGGGGGAAATGGCGGGTTACAGGCTCCTTGGGGACTAGAACCCAGTGGCTGATGATGCAGATTCCCTAGGGTCTTGAGGAGTTTCACAGCTGGGTGCTCAGAAATCACAGCTAGGTGAGATTCTTGCAATCCCGTTAGTAGGTGATGTGTCTGAGCATGTCCTCACAAGAACCCCAAAGTGGATACAGCACATAGGGGAGGGGACACAAAGTCAGGAGTCACAACCTCTGACCTCCAGTGCCTAGGGGCACAATGCAGACTAGCTCTTCCTCATACTTCCATCTCAGGTCGAAAACTTTCCCATCCATCCCCAAAAACTACCCCATACCAGAATAATGTTGTTAAGTGCCTTTAGGTCGTGTCTGACTCATAGCAACCCTGTATAGGGTTAATAAGGAGCAACTGGTAAGTTTAAACCTCCAACATTGTGGTTTCAAACCGACCTTGTGGTCCAGTGCTTATCCTACAGTACCATGCCAGGACTCCGGGACATATTAAAAAAATAGTCTGCCTTTAAAACAAACACTCAGCACACCTGTAGTCTTGTCTACTGGACAAGGGTTTTGGGTGCAGCATAGGCCTGAGACGGAGTTGGCACCAGTCCCCTACTAGTTGAGTGACCAAAACAGGATGCTCACCCTCCGCTGAGAGCCAAGGTATGGCTGACTTTACAACAGGCTCCCTCTTGGGTCCCTCAAGCTGCCAAAAAGGCTGGCAGCTCCATTCTGCTTTCATCTCCTCCCTAATGGCAACAGCAGCCCACATCTGGGCCTGAGAAAGGTGTAGAGTCAGGGTCTGCCGCACAAGTTCCAGCCCAACCTTAGATATAACCTCAGAGGCAGGGCTGACTCATCTCTCAGGTGGGTGAGCTCATTCCCTTCCAGGACACCTTGGGATTGGAAACCCACAGCTGAAATGGTTCCCATGGCAACAGGCCAGCACCTCCTCCACAGACGCCTGCCTAGGAGTACCATTTGCCTATACCCACGGGTCACTTCCCCCAGCCTAAATTATTAGAACACAGTGTCTGAGGTGAGGCCTCAGAAGCCAGGAAATGTGGAGTCCACCCTCCAGCCTGCTTCCACCAAGCCTGAAGACCTCAGAGCCCACATGCACACGTTCAAGGCCAGGAATCTCCCACCCTTACAGTTCCTTCTTTGGAAAGATCTGACTATTAGAAATTTCAGTCTGAGCAAGTCTAACACAACCTCTCTTCCACAAGCCAGAATGATGTCTTCTCTAAATAACCCAGCTTCCTGCATGTATTCCTTGCCCTGCCCCGGGTTTCTACTGCTCTATAGTCAAGGAGCTCTGGTAGCGTAGTGGTTACGAATCGGGCTGCGAACCTTAAGGTCAGCGGTTCGAAACTACCAGCCGCTCCGCGGGAGAAAGATGAGGCTTTCTACTCCCGTAAAGATTTACACCCTCGGAAACCCTGTACAGGGTCGCTATGGGTCGGAACTGACTCGACGGCACTTAACAACAACATAGTCTTGGTGCAGCAGGCACTGTAAGACCATAAGGTAGGTTTGAACCTCAAGGTCACTGACGCAAACTCACCAGTGGCTCCTCAGAAACCCTAAACAGAGTCACTATGTGTTAGAACCAACTCTACGGCACACAACAACAACATAGCCCTGGTGTGGTGCTGTAGAATAAGCTCAGGACTGCTAACCACAAGGCTGGTGGTTCAAACCTACCAGTCACTCCTTGGAAATCCTACACAGGGCTACTATGAGTCAGAACCAACTAAACAACTCTTAACAACTCAACAACAACAACACAGCTCTCTCATGAGCTTTGGTACCACAGAAGGTTAAGTGATGGGCTGACAGTTTGAAACCACCATCCACTGTGAAGGAGAACGCTGTGGCTGTCTCTCCCCTGCAGAGTTGTTGTTGTTAAGTGCTATTGAGTCAGTTCCGACCCATAGCAACCCTGTACAGGGTTTCCGAGGGTGTAAATCTTTATGGGGGTAGAAAGCCTCATCTTTCTCCCGCGGAGTGGCTGGTAGTTTTGAACCGCTGACCTTAAGGTTTGCAGCCCGATTCGTAACCACTACACTACCAGAGCCCTTGGAAACCCTATGGGGCAAGTCTGTCCTGTCCTATGGGGTCACTATGAGTTGAAATCCACTCAATGACAGGAGGTTTGGGTTTTTTTTGTTGTTGTTGTCCTATAATCTCTCAACATGCCATATAATCGCTCAGACAGCTGTATTTTGTACAGGCCTCAGGCTAAGCCTGGCTCCTGTGACTGACCACAGATGGCCAGTCTGCCCCTCCCTTGACTCGCCCTGTATTCAATGTCACCCACTCCCCAGGCGTTTTTCATGCTGGATGCTCCCTGTCCACTCCTTCACACTATCTCCTGCCCTTTCCTCCCAGAATCGACAAACTTCTCCCCACCTTGGTCACATCTGACTCCGTCTCCTCCTTCCCCACCAGCCCCTCTGCCTGGCCACTCTTATATATCCTAGGTTTCATTTTCAGCTCACATGATCACCTCCTCCGGGAAGTCCTACCTATCTCCTCCTGGGCAGGAGAGGCTCTTCCTCTGGGCTCCCTTGATACATTAGGGATAAAGAGTCAGTTCATGGGGGCCTCCTCCATCTGGCCTTTGTCTAGAAAAAGAGGGAGCTGAATTTTTGTTCCATCTAGAGAGAGAGTCCATGGGTATATTTTCTTATGTTTGAAGTGTCATTAAAAAAAAAAAAATCCCCCCAAAATGTTGGTTGCGTGGATGAGCTACTGTAGCCACAATATACATGCTTGAGAATCTCAAGTATCTGGCAGAATTCACGCTGCAGAAACTCCTCCAACACCGCCTGGCCAATTAGCCAGTTTTATCAGTTCAAACCTTCATATAAGCATTAGTAAGCAACACAGAGGTTGAATTTTCATAGGTCTCATACTATCTTTTCATCTCTGCATGTCCTTTTCCATTTGAGAAGTTCCTAGCAGTACGTAACTCAGTATTAACCTCACTGTAAAAAACCCAGATGGCTCAGAGCACAGGCAAAATCATTTGCTCACTTGTTAATTGTTGAACCTGGGTGATAGGTATGTGGGGATTTCACACAAAAAAAATAAATTCACTCATTGATAGAACTAACCCTTTAAGTGCCCACACCACATGCCAGGCACCGTGGATAGAAAGAGAAATAAGAAATAAGCCTCTGCCCCGATGAATTGACAAGTTTATTCAATTCTAAATTATTTGCCACTGTAGCCTTCTCTAGGAATTAAATACCTAATGGCATTTGTGAGGTGAAAAACGACAATGCTCACTTTCCCAAAGGAATGAGAGACTAGTAAGTGCCTTCAGATTGTGTCTCCTAGGGCACTTGGGAACAGGGAACCTTCCTGCCTTCTCCACCTATACTTGAAGTCTCCCCATATCCAAGTTTCCACCCAGAGAGTAAGTGGCTGCAGGCACCCTGGGAGTGGGCTGAGGGCTGCTACCAGGCTCCCTTCAATTCGAAGGCAACTTTCCCTCCATGGACAGGACCCAGACACTTTCATTCTATCATTACAACCTTCCTGCAAGCTTGCCAGGAGCTATGCCACAGATAAAGGTCATCTGGAGGTCATTTTCGTCAATGGCCTTGTGATCCGAAGGACTGGAAATCCTTGGTTCTGCCACTTACTAGCTGTGGGACCTTGGGCAAGTTATTTAGTCTCAGTTTTCCCATCTGTAAAATGGGATACTCCTGTTCACCTCACAGGGTTGTTGTGAGGATTCTATGGGTTGGTTTATGCAAAGTACTTGTCCTGGTGCTTATACAGAAAAGGCTGAGGATAGGGCCAGGCACCTAAAAGGAACAGAGTGAGCAAGTATACTACCACTATTACTATTATTATTGCTCCTCAATAAATTCTAGACTGCTAACCACAGGCTCCCCAGGTGTCTGTAATCAGGTCCAGGAGAAAATGGAGCTCCATTTGAAAAGAAACTAGAGAGTCAAGGTTCAGATTGGCTTCTGGCTGGCTGTCCTTACATCATGCCCTGTCCCCAGCCCTGTCTCCACCCCCCCAGCCTCAGAGATAAGAGCTGCCCACAAGCCTGGAAAAGGCTATCTTTTCACCTGGTCCCTTCCCTGGGGGATGTCAGCAAGGAGGCCACTCCCCACAGCCTTGACCCAGTGGATTCCTACCCATAGCGACCCTGTATAGGGTTTCCAGGGTGCAGCTGGTGAGCTTGAACCACTGACCTTGCAGTTCAAAAGACTTTGCAGTCTGATGCATTAGCCCACAGCGCTCCACCAGGACTCAGGATGGGAAGTGGTTATTGCTGTTCTGGGTTTTTTTTTTGAGCCACCTCCACTTCCTCCTTCCTCTGGGTGTCAGGCTGTATGACCATTTAGCCTACAGACCTGGATGTCAATCTCAGACTGCCATCTACTTAGCTTCACTGAGTTATTTCTCAGTTTGGGACACCTTGTTGTAGGGATGAAATAAGACATACAGGCTTTTGAGTGTGTGGATCATGAGAAGCTATGGACAGCATTGCGAATTATGAGTATTTCAGAACATGTAATTGTGCTCATGAGAAATCTGTACATGGACGAAGAATTTGTTCGAACAGAACATGGGAACACTGAATGATTTGAAATTAAGAAAGGTGTGCAACAGGGTTGTATTCTTTCACCATATTTATTCAACCTGTATGCTGAGAAAATGATCTGAGAAGCTGGGTTCTATGAAGAAAAATGTGGCATCAGGATTGGAGGAAGATTCATTAACAACTTGTGATATGCAGATGATACAACCTTGCTTGCTGAAGTGAAGAGGACTTAAAACATATACTGATGAAGATCAAAGAGCACAGCCTTTGGTATGGATTGCATCTCAATGTAAAGAAAACAAAAATCCTCACCACTGGACCAATAAACAGCATTCTTATCAATGGAGAAAAGACTGAAGTTGTCAAGGACTTCATTCTTCTTGAATCAACATTCAACTTGGATCAACACTCATGGAAGCAGCAGTCAAGAAATCAAAAGACGTATTACATTAGGCAAATCTGCTGCACAAGACCTTTTTGAAGTGTTGAAGAGCAAAGATGTCACCTTGAGGACTAAGGTGCGCCTGACCCAAGCCATGGTATTTTCAATAACCTCATATGCATGTGTAAGCTGGACAGTGAATAAGGAAGACCGTGGAAGAATTGATGATTTTGAGTTATGGTGATGAAGGAGAATATTGAAAGTGCCATGGGCTGCCCATAAAACCAACAGATCTGTGTTGGAAGAAGTGCAGCCAGAGTGCTCCTTGGAGGCCAGGTTGGCCAAACTTCATCTCTCATACTATGGACATATTGTCAGGAGGGACCAGTCGCTGGAGAAGGACATTGTGTTTGGTAAGGTGGAGGGTCAGAGAAAAAGAGGAAGGCCCCCAGCGGGATGGACTGGCCAAGTGGCAGCATCAGTGGACTCAAGTGTGGCAACAACTGTGAGGTTGGCCCAGGTCCGCGCAGTGTTTCGTTCTGTTGTAGATAGGGTCGCTATGTGTCGATACCAACTCGATGGTACCTAACAACAACAAGCATAGTCTGCAAGGAGATCCGATAGCATAGCGGTTACAAATCGGGCTGTGAACCTCAAGGTCAGCAGTTCAAAACTACCAGCAGTTCTGAGGGAGAAAGAGAGAAAGATGAGGCTTTCTGTTTAGGTAAAGATTTAGAGCCTTGGAAACCCTGTACAGGGTCGCTATGAGTCAGAACCGACTCCACGCACACCACCACCATCAGCACAGTCTGCAACTAAGAGGGGCAACCCACCCAAGGCTGTTTCAGAGGGTAGGAACTTCCATGGACAGATCACTGAATATAGCAGAGAAGGTCCCTGCTCCAAGGCAGTCACCAAAGGCATGGCCTATACCACTAGTCCACAATCGCTGCCCTGCCACAGAGACAAGGTCCAGTCAAGCCTTGTTACAAGAGCTTTGTTGTTATTGTTATGAGGTACTGTGAACCACAAGGTCAGCAGTTCAAACCCACTAGCCACTGTACAGGGTTGCTATGACTCTGAATCTGTACTACTAGTAGCTGGTGGGTTTGAACTGCTTACCTTGTGGTTCACAGTCCAGTGCTGACCCTACATCACCACACCAGGAGTCCATCCCTAAAGTACATCTAGTTTTTAAAAAAAGTTAAGAGTCAAACATGACTCACAGAGACCTCGTGTGTATTATTAGCGTAGAGCCTGCTCCACAGGGTCTTCAAGGCTGTGAGTTCTGGAAGCAGATCACCAGAGCTGTCTTCTGAGGCATCTCTGACTGGATTTGAACCACCAATTTCTCAGTAAACCGGTGTTTAGCTGTTTGAGCCACCCAAGGACTCCACACCATCCCTATAGGGATAGCCTGTAGGGGCAAGAGGAGAAAAGTACAGACAAAGGGAAGAAAAGAACTCAGAGGAAGGAGGAGGAGTATGGGGGTAGAGGCAGCCTCTGTCTCAGGGACCAGAAAAGCAGCCACTTCCTGTCCCTCAGGAATGTGTGTGTGTCAGGAGAGAGGTATTTAGAGGCCAGGGAGGGTGGAGAGTCAGTTCCACCTCTAGTGAGGGGCTTCCTTACTCCAGTCAGGAGTGGCCAATGAGAACAGGGATTAGAAGTGTGAGCCCCAGCTGATGGCCCTAGGTTCAAAACCTGGCTTACCCACTTAAAAAAGATGTATTTTGTTAAATGCCATTGAGTTATTCTGACTCATAGCGACCCTGTATAGGGTTTCCAAGGAGTGGTTGGTGAGGTTGAACCACTGAACATCTCAGCCTCAGTTTCTTGTATGAAATGAGGATGCAAATGTAATAGTGTTTATGCTCTGTGGGTAGCTGGCTCACTGATATCATGCATTGCATGTAATGTATTTAGCAGGAGTCCTGGTGTGGCGCTGTGGGCTAATGCACTGGACTGCAAGGTCGGTTTGAACCACAAAGTCTGCGGTTCAAATATCCACCAGCTGCTCCTGGAAAACCCTAGACAGGGCCGATACGAGTCGAAACCAACACAATGGCACTTAATAACAAAAACACTGATTTAAAGTGAAGTGTTAACCACCATCACCACCACTGAGAGGACTGCCTTGGCTCATTTCCTATTTCCCTCCTCACTGTCATCTCAGGAGCCAGTCAAGCAAAGAAAGGGCCTACCATTCTCAGCTCCAACCTGTGAATTTCCCCCTGGTAACTGACCATCTACAGACTAGGCATCTATCTATCTAGATAGCTTCATCTATCTTCAGAGCCCAGAGGTTTGTTTCTGGGCTAGCTTTCACAATGTATATGCTCCCAGAATAAAAGGTCCTTAACTGTCCAGGTGTGGCACTGTAGGGCCAATCACTGTAGGATAAGCACTGGACCACTAAGTTGGCTTGAACTGCAAGGCCGGCAGTTCAAACCCAACAGCTGCTCCTTGGAAACCCTATACAGGGTCGCTATGAGTTGAAATGGAGTCCTGGTGTGGTACTGTAGGATAAGCATTCAACCACAAGGTCAGCAGTTCAAACTCACCAAGCGCTCCTTGGAAACCCTATGCAGGGTTGCTATGAGTTAGAACTGATTTGACGGCACTTAACAACAATGAGTAGAAACAACAAAACCAGCCCCACAAGGAACTAACTCACGGCAGTGTCCTCAGATCGTTCGGATCACCACTGTGGACTTCAATCTCTTCTGGTGGGAGAGAGGAGGGTTAGCTGACAGCTTAGCTCTGGCTTTTCCATTCCCCAATTAAGAGTTCTACAAACCTCTATAAGGGAATGAAAGGACAGAGCTGGGCTCTGGGGTAACCAAAGGGAAAGACAAGGCCACCAGTTGACACCAGTCCCTTAGGCAGATTCCAGGCTGAAATCCTTGCTCCTGGCCTCAGCTGGAAATTCTCCTACCCGTTGGGCCCACAGACAGGTGGCCACCTCCCTCACACCAGGCCTGTGGGTTAGCCAAACCTACACAATAGACCGGTTTTGAGTGGTCCACCTTGCAGTGGGTAGAGATGAATGCCCTCCCCACTCCTCCAGGGCTACTCTTTAAGCGTGCCCATACCCAGACCATACCTGGAGCTGAGGAACCCTTTACCAGCCCCAAACAAGGCTTTCTCCAGGCACCTGGCCACACCCCAAGGAGGCATTTCCAGAGTAGGAGAGTAGAGGCAGGGTCTGAAACAAACACAGTAATGGCTTCTATGTCCAAAAGGGACACTCCTTCACGTGGTCCCACCCACACCCTCCCCAGAGGGTGGTAACACATTCCTGAAAGCTGAGGACACAGAAACACCAGAGGATACGAGACAACAGGTTAGGAGAGGCTTCAGGAAGCCCAAGGGTCAACCTCAAGGTCAACTCAAGAACAGACTACTGTTGGTGTTGTGACCCAGAACCTAGAGGGTATCATGTGATACAGCGCCACCACCACCAGTATATGAGTTAACCACCTCGTGGTATGGACTCTGGCACTATGAGACCGCAGGCATCCCAAGTTCCTGGTACTTAGACAACTGGCTTCCTTGTTCTAAGGGGTCAGGACAGGTCTCCAGTCCAAAAGCACACCCTCCCCTCTCCCAGATGCCACTCCCTGCCCCCCCCCCAACAGAAAGCATGCAAAGGCAAGTGGACCAAGGTCCTTCAAGCTGAGCTGAAGGGTCTGAGGCTGTCTGGTTCCACAGCCCCCAAGATGCCCTGGCTAAAGACAGCAGGCATCTAACATTCCAGAGGGAACCCTCAGCCCCAGAGCTCCAACGAGAAGGAACAGAGACCAGGTTTAACTTCCTTCCAGGCCCACAAACCCACACACACGGGACAGAAATGTCCCGAAGATTTTCTGAAGCACAAGTCCCAGTCTGCGGAGACCCACCCTCCACAGAGGACAGGACAGGGTGTGGAGGACGGTATCCGCACGCCAACATCTCGGGAGAGGAATCTGCAGTAGACAGCTGACCAAACAGGGAAAAGAAATCCCACTGGACGGCCGAGCAGGGAGCTGGGAAGCTGTATCCTCCCACCTCACACTCAGCCCCCAAGGGGCATGGCAGGGGCTGAGATCACCCAAGACTCTGATCCCATCCCAATCATAAGCCCAGCTTTCCTGGCCTCTGACCTCCTCCTAACTTGAGGGCACACTAAGGCCCAGACCCTTGGTGACTCTGACCATCACCACCTGGTACCTTCACTATAGGACAGATATCTTCAGCCCACATTCCTGTCCAACACACAGTACCTGATAAGCATCTACTACTTGCCGGCCAGCCTGATTTTCAGAGATTGAGATGAGTTACCCAAGGAGCTCCTGGAGGCATGGTGTGGCGCTGTGGGCTAATGCGTCAGACTGCAAAAGTTGTTTGAACTGCAAAGTCAGTGGTTCAAGCTCACCAGCTGCTCCTTGGAAACCCTATACAGGGTCACTATGGGTTGGAATTGACTCGACAGCACTTAACAACAACAAAAACAACAACCCAAGGAGCTCCTGAGGTTGCTCTGGTTAAAGACCATCTCCCTCCCTGAGCCATGGAGAACATACTCCACAGCACTTAACAAGTAAGAAATGGAGGCCTCCTGTGACACCGTGGCATAAGCACTGGACAACATGGCCAGTTTGAAGTGCAAGGTTGATGGTTCAAACTCACCAGTTGTTCCGCAGAAACCCTGTACAGGATCGCTATTAGTCGGGACTGACTTGACAGCACACTTAACAACAATAAGCAGGAAATAGTCAAGTTAACTGTCTAGGCTCAAGACCTCTATAGTACCAGTTGCTGTCAAATTACCCCCCCACCCCCATTGTGTACAAGAGTAGATGGTGCTCCGTAGGGTTTTCAATGGCCAATTTTTACTAAGGGAATCACCAGGTCTTTCTTCTGAAGGTGGTCTCAGACCTCTAACCCTTTAGTTAGTAGCACACCACCTAGAGATTCACTACTGGCCTATATTTATAGTCTTTACCAAGAACTTTTTAGTGCCCTTCCGCTTGGACTGGGAATTTGTTGAAAATGCAAACTGTCGGGAGGTGGCAGTAACTGTGATACTGCTGACCATGCATGGGTGCCTAGCCTCTCTCGTCCACAGCTATACCTGTAGCTCTAGCATCGTCTGGAACACAGTCTGTCTTACACAGACGACTAGCTTCCAAATTGCAAAATGCCACTGTAAGACGTACAATTTCTATTCACTCCTCAGCATTCCCAAACACACAGTGAGTGGCATTTTGTCATTACATACTTGCTTCATCTACCCTGGGAGGAGAAAAAAATGACAAAGTGGTGTGGGTCCCCTAAGAACCTGACTCTCAGAACCACAGGAAAAGAGAGCAGCAGGGGAGGGTGCAGGTCCCCACAGGGCATAGGAGCCAGTGCCAAAAACATGCGTGGGAAGAAAAGTAAGAAATTGAAACTGACTTCTCCTGCCTTCCCTCATCAAATACCAACAATTCTTTGAACTCAAATAGACTCAGAGTGGCAGGTGTAACACAAGAAGGCCACCCACAGAAGCAGGAAGCTGGGGTTCTCATAACACCTAGTCCCTGCAAAGCTGTGTGACCTGGGCAAGTCAAACCCTCCAAGCCTCAGGCTTCCCATCCATGAAATGGGGATATGGGGCTCCTGCCAGTCTATATTGATAGTTGCAGGGTATAGCAGAGGTGTGAGCAAAAAGAGCAAGGATGCCACTTACGGTTGTAAAACAGACACAAGAACACACAAAACTATGCAAGCAAGCAGGAATTACACAAATGTATGCGTAGGAATGGAAACATCAAACTCAGGGCAGCAGTTACTGACAACAAGGACACGGAATGCGGCTAAGAAGGAGAACGCTGGGCCCTTGAGTTTATCTACAGTATGTTATTTCCTACAATAAGAACCGAAAGCCAATATGGTCTCTGTGAGGTCAGAAAGTCTAAAAATACAGGTTGTGACCACCTGAGCCTTTCAGGTCGGCACAGACTGATTCCCAAGAACCTTCAAATTCCTTTAGCCTCCCAGTCAACCATTGCATAAGAACATTACGAACATTACATGAATGATTATCTGCAACACTGAGAAACCTGGCTGGTACCTAGCATAGTTAGGGTCAGGTCAGTTCATGCTGGGGATGGGTGAGGCAGGGGGAAAGAATGGATGCTGAGTTCCACATTCGAAGATAAAGTTCCTGGGCCTGCAATGTGGGTCCAAGCAGGGCCAGCTCCTGAACCAATGATTCCCACAGGGAGGAGGCGGGGTACCCCTGGACCCTACAGTGACTTATTTGCTCATGCCAAGAAGCCCACCATGGGGTTCCCAGACAGACTCATTGAACTAAGACATCAGCATTGTTGTTGTTGTTGCTAAGTGCCGTCAAATCAGTTCCAACACATGGCGACCCTGTATAAGGTTTCCGAGGAGTGGGTTGGTGAATCTGAACCACCAACCTTGTGGTTCAAACTGACCTTGCAGTTCAGCACATTAACTCGCAGTGCCACACAGCATTCCTTAATTTGCTTAAAAACTGATTATGTATAGCAAACTTCCAAATTATACTATTGCTCAACTTAAAAAAAATAGATGGGTAGCTTTCACTAGAGCTGAAGTTTATGCCTTTGAATTATGGTATTGATGAAGAATACCGCATATGCCCATAGATTGCCAGAAAAACAAACAAATCTGGCTTGGAAGAAGCCCAGCTTTAGAGGAGAGGATGCTGTGACTTCACCTCACCTACTATGAACATGTTATCAGGAGAGACCAGTCCCTGGAGAACAATATCATGTCAACGGAAAAGAGGAAGACCCTCAACAAGGTGGACTGGTAGAGCAACTGCAAAAATGGGCTCAAATATAACAATGTGAGGATGGCACAGACCAGGCAGTGTTTTGTACTGCTGTACACTGAATTATGGGTTTGGAACCAACTCTATGGCACCTAACAACAACAACAAAAACATGGAAAAACATTCAAATTTCTAAGACGAGACCTCAGGGCTTCATGCATACAAAGATACCTCCCAACAGTCTCCCGCCCCAGGATGACTGGCAGGAAACCAGGGATCTGGCCCTGCTTTCTTCCCCCAGCAGCTCCCCCAGCTCCCAGCTGCTGGGGCCAAGTCTGGAAAAGCACTTTGGATTCCTGGAAAGCGAGGCCCTTCCGCTATATCAAGAATTGCACGGGAAAGTGCCCTATCTGCGATCTGGAGGATGTCTACGGTGTTTGAAAAGGGATCACTCCTCTGTCTAAGTCAAGACAGTGCCAAAACCAACAGAGGGGCTTCTCAGATCACAGAAACATGCACACAGGCAGCTTACACCGACCCACACACCCAACTCATTCGCAGACCCGAACCCAAGCAAAGGCCGCGACAACCCAGCAATGGCAGCTACTCCTTGTCTATATAGGGCAGAGGCCTTCACATTTGGGGGTTGGAGGGATCCTATTCCCAAGGTTAAGACTCAGCTTAAAAAGCTCAAATTCACTCTCCATCCCCAAACCACAGATGTTATGGGTGGACATGTGCACATCACACACAAGGAGAAAAGACTGATTCTCCCAGCCACAGCCAAAGCTCTCCAGGCTCCATTAGGAGGCCTTTCTGAGAGTGGCCACCCACCTTGATATCCCTTCTCTCCTGTTATTTCACCTACAGAGGATTCGAAAATAGAGCTCACCCCACTGCACTCTACTTGGATCAGGTATGATCCAAGGTATGATCAGGTATGATCCAAGTTTGCAGATGACTTTTAAAAAATAAATCATTGGGCCCCTAATCATACTCCCCTACAAGCCCTGACCTGGCTAGAATCACAGGCCTGTGACACACCACGTGCCAAAAGCCCCATGAGCCCCAGCTACCAAGAAACAGGAAAAACAAGGTTAACTGAGAGGAGGCAGGGTTGGAAAGGCTTCCTCTCCTAGTCAGACTGCTCTTCTGTCTTGGCCTTTGATTTTGACCCTGCAAGGTTCAAATCTGGGGTCAGGAAAGGGCCTCGTCCTCCCCTTCGGGGCTGTAGTCTGGATCAAAATCTCTCCAGACTCTCAACAGTGTTGAAAGCTAGAGCCAGCTACCCCAACCCAAGGCCCCATGCTTTCCCTCACAACTTCCTTAGCAGCCTCAAAGCTCAAACAACAACTTCAAACATTTCACGTGCACAGGCTTTTAAACCAAAATAAACAGTGAGCCCCAGCTACCTGGTTCAAAGCCTGTTAGGTTCCCTGGTGATCACAAAGGAAGAATCTCCAAACAAAGGGAAGGTCTGAGAGCAGGTGAAACTGAAGGAGCACAAATGAGGGAAGGGGCGGGGACCTGCTGAATCCTAAAGCAGGGAGCCAGTTCCCAGAAGCTGGGGGTAGCACTAGAAGAGGCTGCCAGGAACATGTGAGGCCATCCAGGTTCAGGGGACTCGGATCTATTCCTGCCAACAGCCCCTTCTGAAAAAGGTGGAGAACCACCACTAGCATTCTCCACTACCTTTTCAACCTTGGAAAACCACTCATAGGTCCTGCTGTCAAAGACCTGAGTTCAAATCCAGCTCTAATACCTTCTACAATAAGGATGAACCTGAAAACACTATGCAAACTGAAAGAAGTCACAAAAGTATAACTATCGTCTGGTTCCACTGATACAGTAAATACCTAGAAGAGGAGATGCAGGGGCTGGGTAGGGGTGTTATGGGGAAGGGAATAAGTAGTCATTGGTTAGTGGGTACAGTTTCTGTTTGGGGTGATGAAAAACTTTTGGAAATACTGGGGATGTGTGAGTGATCCTATGTACAACAAAACGAAACACTGCCCAGTCCTGCACATCCTCACAGTCATTGTTACATAGCTGAGCCCATGGTTGCTACCACTGTTACATGGTTAGAATGGCCAAAGTTACGTGGTACACATATACACAATAGGAGAGGGCTTCAATAGTCCAAGGGAAAGTTCCCTTATCTTTCAAAATGTCAATTTTCTATGAACTTTTTTATGCCCTCTTGTACGTGTGGTATGTATCTTGTTGTTGTTATGTGCCGTGGAGTCGTTTCCTACTCATAGCGACCCTGTACAGGGTTTCCGAGGCTGTAAATCTTTACGGGAACAGAAAGCCTCGTCTTTCTCCCGCGGAACAGCTGGTAGTTTTGAACTGCTGACCTTGCGGTTCGCAGCCCAATTCGTAACCACTACGCTACCAGAGCTCCTTGTGGTATGTATACATGTATAAATTATATTATTACCACAATGTTAAAAAAATAAAATAAAAATAGCTCTAACATATCACATTCAGGCTGTGAGTTGTTGTGGTTAAGTGTGTCAAGGCTGTGAGTTGTTGTGGTTAAGTGTGTCAAGATGGTTCCAACACATAGTGATCCTGTACAGGGTTTCCAAAGGAGCTCTGGTAGTGTAGTGGTTATGAATCAGGGCTGCTAACCTCAAGGTCGGCAGTTTGAAACTACTAGTGGTCCCGCGGGAGAAAGATGAGGCGTTCTGCTCCCGTAAAGATTTACAGCCTTGGAAACCCTGTGCAGGGTCACTATGAGTTGGAACCGACTCCATGGTACTGAACAACAACAATGGGGTTTCCAAGGAGCAGCTGGTGAGCTTGAACCACCGATACTGCAGTTCAAACAGCTTTGCAGTCTGGCACATTAACCCACCAGGACTCAAGCTGTGAGAGTCCCTGGTAAAGAAACTTAATAATCTTCTCTCTGAGCCTTACTTTCTCCACCCATAAAATGGACATACATTTGCTTATCATGATTAAGAAAGAAGAAAACACATGTAAAAAGGATAAATATTAAAAATCATGAATCATATAATGATTACTCAACTAGACACCATACTGTGCGGTTCTGGTTTATCTTACTATTTCATTTACATAAGTCTTGTCTCCTAATTAACATAGCATTGTTTTAGCGGCAAAAGGTGTGTCTGTATTCATGAAGCCTCTGAGGTCAATTCATGTCCTGGTTCACTTGTATGGGACAAGATACTTAACCTCTCTGAGCCTCAACTTCTATCTGCAACACAAGGAAACAAGTCCTCAGTGGCTCAGAGATAGAAATCTCACCTCCCAGGCAGCAGACCGGGGTTCAATCCCAGACTCATGCATAGCAGGACCACCCCTCTCACATTGGAGGCTTGTATGCTGCTGTGATGCCAAACAGGTTTCAGCGAAGCTCCCAGACTAAGACTGACTAGGAAAAAAAGCCCAATCTACTTCTGAGAAAATCAGCCAATGAAAACCCTATGGATCACAACAGTCCAGTCTGCAACCAATTGTGGAAATGCAGCAGGATTGGGTAGTGTTAATTTTCATTGTGCACAGGGCTACCATGAGTTGTGGGCCGACACACCCACATACACCATCACCACCAAAAGGAAAACAATAGCATCTTTCTCAAAGGGCTGTTTGACAGTTTGAGGTCACCTAAACCATCCAGCCTTTAATAGTGCAAGCTGCTATTCTTTTTACTTATTTGGGGAACTGATATAGCATCTTAATACATACTGGTAGCAAGAGAGTTAACTCTCCTTTCTAGCTGTCCTTCTCTCTGCATGTTTTTCCTTAGTGTTTAGTTACCCTTCCATATCTTAAGGAGCTCTGGTAGCATAGTGGTTGCGAACCGCAAGGTCATTAGTTCGAAACTACCAGCTGTTCCGTGGGAGAAAGATGAGGCTTTCTGCTCCTGTAAAGATTTACAGCCTCGCAAACAGGGTAGCTATGATTCTGAACCAACTCCACGGCAAACAACCACCACCCACCACCATATCTTAGGCTTGAGGGATGCTTTGAGCCAAAATGAAACGTTCCCATTAAGGACCAACAGAGCCAGTACCTTTGTTCCTAGTCCTCCCTTGGAGTGGGTTGTGAGCATGGTATTTCATAGCTCTAAGCTCAAACTCCTCATCTACAAAGTGTGATCATCCCACATTCCTCACAAGGCTGCTGTGAATGTTAAACAAGGCCACTGACAGAACATGTCTGCCCAGTCCCTGTACAAGAAGGATTTCTCTACGCCTCCTGGCCCCAACTCTGTGGGTGACGAGTCTGGAGAAGACCCCACTCCCTCTCAACCAAGAGCTGATCCTAGTTCCAGAAGTAAGTACCTGCTAGAGCCAAGGACTAAGCAGGCAGTTTCCAGGGTAACAGCATCGTCTGCATCTAGTCCCGATTTCCATCCTTGACTGCCTTTTGTTCTCCTCCCACCTCTGTAGTGGGCTAAACCACCTTTCCCCACAATTGCTAGGCAACCTCCAAGAATGGTGCAGCTGCCTTCTAGGGGGGGGTTCTCAGCTCTCCCAGCTCCAGCCATGGGGAGGCTGGCTGCCTCACTGAGGTCGCCAACAGGTTAACCCTGAAAAGGGTATGTGAGAGAGAAGCCAGTCCAGGCCAACAGGGTTTAGAGGCGCAGGTCTAAGGGGAATTCCCTTCAAGGACTTGGCCAACTGCGGAAAGCCACCCCTTTTCTCTCCACCTGGGCCTGTTTGCCTGTGTGTATCTGGGATCTAAGGCAGTTTCTAAGAAACAGGCCACATCATACATTGCGCTTTCTATGAAAGCTGCCATTTTTAACATTTTTCTTCTTATCGGCTCCTACTCATTCACCATCAACCCAGACCCCTGACCCCTAGAGTCAATAGCAAGACAGAGAGAGGACGGGCACACAGATGAGAGAAAGACAAAGGTGGCAAAAGCCACCAGGCACTCCTGTGAGCACATTCACCTGGGAGGTGGGACGCCAACTGTCCTTGTCTTTATATAAACTAGTCTTTAAAACTGAGCTATAATTCACAGACCAAGAAACTCACCCTTTGAAAGCAGACAATCCAGTGGTTTTCAGTCTATTCACAAGGTTATGCAACCATCACCACAACCTAATTCCAAAACATTTTCATCACTGAGGTTTCGCCTTGTGTATGCTTGGGTTAGATGTTCCTAGATATGGAAGCATTTGTTTTATAAGCAAAAGAAAGCAGCAGAACAAAGTGGTGAGGAATACGATCTCTGGAGCCAGACTGCCTGGCTTCAAAACCCAGCTCTACCAATTGCTGGCTGTGAGATCTTAGAAAAGTTACTGAACTGCTCTGGGCCAGTTCCCTCATCAACAAACTGGGGATAACAGCAGAGCTCACCTCACAGGGGTTAATGCATGTAGACCTCTTAGGACAGTGCTGGATACTTGATTTAAATTTACAAGAAAGCCACTGTATGTATTCAATTCTGTCTAGCAGCAACGTCAGATGTAACAAAGTACAATGTCACCAAAGGATTTTCTCGGCTATAAGCTTTGCCAGTCTTGGTGCCAGTCCTTGGTGCTGTGTGACCCACCAACCTTAGGTTAGTTGTTGTTAGGTGGCATCAAGTCGGTTCCAACACATAGCAACCCTATTAGGAGTCCTGGTGTGGTGCTGTAGGATAAGCACTAGACTGCTAACCAAAAGATTGGTGGTACAAGCCCACCAGTTGCCCCCTGGAAGGAAACCCTCTACAGCGTGGCTATGAGTCAGGAAAGACTTGCCGTCACTTAACAGCAACATAGGGAGCGGCTGGTGGGTTTGAACTGCCAAACTTGTGACTGATTAGCAGTCCAGTGCTTATCCTACAGGACCACACCAGGACTCCTTTAAGTTAGTTATTATTAAATGCCATCAAGTTAGTTCCTACTCATAACGACCCTATATAGGGTTTCTGGGGAGTGGCTGGTGGGTTTGAACCGCCAACCTTGTGGCTTAAACTGACCTTGTGGTCCAGTGTATTATCCTGCAGCACCATACCACAGCTTGCACCCCACCCCCACCCCAGGGACCTTTAATACTTAATGCCGCCACCACCACCACCTACCACCCCATCCCCAACACCCCCCTTTCCTCTGCCATCAAATTGATTCCTGTCTGGGTTCCCAAGGCTATAAATCTTTATAGGAGGAGGAAGCCTCATCTTTCTCCCAATAAGCAGCTGGTGGGTTTGAACTGCTGACCTGTGGTTAGCAGTTCCGTGCTCATTCTATAGCTCCACCAAAGCTCCTTTGATACTTAATGTTGTTGTTGCTGTTATGTGCCGTGGAGTCAGTTCTGACTCATAGCGACCCTGTACAGGGTTTCCAAGGCTGTAAATCTTTACAGGAGCTGAAAGCCTCATCTTTCTCCCATGGAACAGCTGGTAGTTTTGAACTGCTGACCGTGAGATGTTGTTGTGAAGTGCCGTCGAGTCAGTTCAACCCATAGCGTCCCTGTATATGGTTTCTGAGGAGCAGCTAGTGAGCTGGAGCTGCTGACCTTGCAGTTCAAACGGCTTTGCAGTCTGGCGCATTAACCCACAGCGCCACACCAGGACCGTGAGATAGGTGCTCCTAAAAGCAATTCACTATTATTATTTAAAAAATAGTAATTTTTTTCAACATATAACCAATCCTGCTCCACTCTCTGGCCTGGAAAGATGGCCTGCCCAGGTTGCGGAGCAGCCAGTGTTCACTGGTTTTGCTGGGAGGGACTGAGTTTGGACTAAGCCCCTGCCCTGTGCTTATCCCATCTACAATCAATGATGTCATTTGGGGTGGCTGACTGGGGATGGACAAGGGGCAAGCTGAGGTTAGGGCTGCTTCCTCACACAGCTTTGGTGACCTCCACATACTGAACTGAACTCAAGGTGCCCCATACATCCAGACCCTGCCAGGTAGCCCCAGCCAGAGATGCCAGGCGAGAACAATGAGTCAGGGAAGGGTGAGCCTGGCCAAGCCAGCTGAGAAGGAAGGATTCTGAGAAGCTAAGTCTGGGAACAAGAGGACAATTTGTGGTCCTGTATTAAGAGGAACAGAGTCCCTGGGTGGTACAAAAGTTAATGTGCTCAGCTGCTAACCTAAAGGCTGAAGGTTCAAGTCCACACAGAAGCACCTCAGAAGAAAGGCCTGGCAATCTACCCCTAAATAAATCAGCCACTGAAAACACTGCAGCACATAGTTCTACTCTGACCCCGTGAGGTCATCATGAGTCACACACAATTAATTCAGTGGCAATTGGAGTTTGGTTTTTTTTGTTTTTTGTCTTAAGAGTAAGGTGGGCTTCCAGGGTGACTCTGAGCCCTGGTATGCATGTGTCCTGGCCACCTCACCCTGCACCCCCAACCACTCCCAAGACTCCTTGCCAAGTCAGGGCAAGTAGTAGCCATCTGGTGCCTCGCAGATGGAGTCAGACCTGAAGTGAATCATGAGTTCAACTGGGGTTGCACCCCTGTCTGAAGAGGATCAGGAAGGGGGTTTCCTCTGCCTTTGTGGTCTCTCTGCCTTGTTAAGCATCACCTAGTCAGTTCCTGACTCTTAACCCTGTAGGGTTTCCAAGGGATGGCTTGTAGTTTTGATTCACCGAAGTTTCGGTTCAAGCTGACCTTGAAGTCCAGTGCTTATCTAACAGCGCCACACCAGGATTCCCACCTGCAAACTGCAACTGCCTAAACCACCTTGTTGGTGGGCTCGGGACCCCTCCCAGTCACCTTAGTAACTTAGCCCTATTCATCAGAAGCCTTGAGTTCCCAGCAGACCCCTCTGCAATCTTTTCATCCCTGGGTCTTCCCTGCAGTGGGATTGACACATTGACTACACTCAAGAGGAGATCTGAACCCCAACTGTTTAACAGTCCCTCACTCCATACTCCATGCTAGGAAATTCTTCCCATCCTCAGGGGGGTATACATGGGGCCACTGTGCTAGGTTGACCCTAGCTAGGAACACCTGGGCAGATACAGACAGCCTGGCCTTCCCTCTCCTAGGGCAAGAGGTCAGCTCAGGAAGAGCAGAAAGAATGGGAAAGAAGAACAAAATGGGAGAACAATGGGAGGGCGTGGCCCCTGGCCTGCAGCAGCCTGTGGGTAGCAATTCCTACCTACACCTGTGTGGATTACACACATACAGCCAGACCGCCACAGAGGTGTGGCTTCCCAGAAGATCCTTCCAATCCTGTGACACGCCACCTCCACCAGTCCGGGCCGCTACACTAATTCAGTCCCAGAATGGCTATGGCATTTGTCTTGATCAAGCCTCTGGTTATCATCAGCACAGCCTGGTACAATTCTGTGTCTCTCTGGTCTCCTCTCCACCTAAACTATGGTTGCAGAACCCCTACAAGAGTCAGGCATGTGATACCCAACAGTGGTTCAATGATGTTCAAAGACAGACCCCACAGGAGATGGTCACCACTCTTCCACTATTTGGGGCTAGAAGGAGGGGGTGGAGCAGAAACTCTCATAGGTGTAGGCTGCTGAGGAGATCACCTCTCCTTGGCCCAAGGCCCAAGGCCCACAGGAGGATAAGTCTTGTGTGACAAATCCTCAAACCAGGCTATGGTGTAACGTCAACTGGCCAGGTGCCCAGCCTCAGGCCTTCCTCCAGAAGATGGAGAAGGAACCGGAAGTCCAAACTACAGCACATCCATTTGGCTTGGCTATTCTCACATTCTCAGGGAAGGCCCAGGATCAGGGCCTCCTCACCCCATCACCAACCCAGCAGTGCAGTACCTCCGAAGTTTTTTTCCTTTTGGAAAGGCTGGTGATTCCAGAGCCTGCAGAAGCCTGGAGTCTTTTCCTCCTACAAGCCCACCTCCAGGGGCCTCAACAGTCCCTGGGTATCCTCCCATTTCTCAGAACTGGAAAGTCTACATTTTAGTGCTTCCCAGGCCTTCTTCCACCTGTCTGTCCCAAGGCAGCCAGAAGCAGCCCGAACCGGCCTGATCCAGGGCCAGCTGGCCTCCACAGGCACCAGTCCACCTCTCCTTCAGGCTTTGTCAATCACTGTTCTACCCTGAATGGTACCCCTCTCAGCACACCCACAGGAAACAGGCTTTGGAAAGGAAGGAGACTGCACCAGGTCCCTAGGTAGGACTGGGTTAACTGCTAGGAGGTGTAGGTGAGGCCCAAAGGATGCCTTCAGCTGTTTATCCACAGAATTAGAGGTCACCTTCAGACTAAATCTCTTCTAGAGGAAGTTCATGCTTCACAGAACAGTTAATAGGGTTTTTAAGCACTTAAAATAGCCATCCCTTCATCCTGAATTCCTAGGAAGTAGCAAAGAGGGTAGGCAAGAGACCTCTGTCCTCATTCTACAGGTGAGGAAGCTGAGAAGCCAGAACCATCAAATGACTTGGAATAAACTAGAGCTGATCTCAGGGACAGAGCTCAATACACCGGTATCCAACCTTGGCTCCTTCAAAGACAGGCTTCTGTATTACATCTTGCCTCAAACCATACGTGGTAAAGGCCATAGAAACTGTTTCTTCAAAATCCCAGTTGCTGTCAAGTTGATTCCAACCCCTAGCAATCTCCTGTGTGTTAGAGTAGAGCTGTGCTTTATAGGCTTTTCAATGGCTGATTATTTGGAAGTAGATCACCAGACCTTTCTTCTGAGTTGCCTCTGGGTAGACATGAACCTCCAACTTTTTGCTCAGCAGCTGAGCTCATTAAGCATTTGCACTGCCCAGGGACTTCCTCAGTTATTGAACACTCACGAAAAGCTAAATGCTAAGCTACATTCCTGGCATACATTAGTTCATTTAAACCCCCACCCAACTACTGTTGTTGTTGTTAAGTGCAGTCGAGTCAGTTCTGACCCATAGTGACACTATATAGGGTTTCCGAGGAGCACCTGGTGAGCTTGAACCACCGACCTTGCAGTTCAAATGGCTTTGCAGTCTGACGCATTAACACACAGCGCCACACCAGGACTCCACACAACTATTATCAAGCAAGAGTTATTCTTATCCCTGAGTCCCCATTAGCATCCTCTGACACAGAGCAGGTAAGTGACTTGTCCAAGATCATACAATAGAGAAGTCATGATCTGAACCTATACTGCACCCAGAGCACATAAATCTACAGATAAGGAGTGGTATATCTGGAACATAAAGCAAAGTTGGGAGTCAAGCATGATGACATGCATTCACCTACTCAGCAATATTTCTTGACCACCTGCAAGTCCAACCCTGGGCTAGACACTAAGGACTGACTCCACAGAGAACAAGACAGGCTGGATCCCTACTCTCAGGGACCCCAGCATGGCGTGAAGCAGGCAGAAGTGCAAAACAAGGGCGGAGAATGGAGTCAGACGTCTTCTTTCAGGTTTTATTTCCATCAGCCAGGACTAGGAGTCCTAATACTTCACAGCGCTGCTCTGTTTCTTCTCCTCAGGTGAACCCATCAACTGCAGGCCCTTCCCTCTTCAGAGTGTCCCACCCAGATGGTGGGCCTTGATTCGCTCCTGGGCCAGTCCAGAAGAGAGTCCATAAATAAGGAGGCCTTCCACTGCTACCATTGCTGCAGGATTGGGCCCTGTGCCTTATTTATCAACTACCTTCATTCACTGCTCCCTTCACACACCTCTCTGTGTGTTTCAACATCCTTTTGTTCAACAAATATTGATTAAACTCCTACATGCAAAAAGCCTCAGGGCTGGCACCTGTGGAAATACACATTAAGCCAGAGTCTCCAGGACCTACAAGGGAAGAAAGAATAACAGCAGAAGCTGCCAGGTTGTGTCTCTTTTCATGCCAAGGTGAGCATTAGCCCTTTTTACAAATGAGCATGTAGGCTCAGCAAAGTTTAAGTACCTTGCTCAAGATCACAAACCTGGAAGTGTCAAGCCAGGATCCTACCCAGTATCCACTCTCCCCAGCCAGTCCAGCTGCAAAACACCGAGAACACACATCCCTGTAAGGGCATGGGCAGGATCCATGTGAGAGGACAAACCAAGGCTGCTCTCAGCCTGAGAAGATGAGCATTCTGACCTGCTGCCCACAGAAAAGGTGGCTTCAGAGTCCAGCCTCAAAGGTCAGGAAGACTGTGAAAGCAGGAAAAGTATGCAACACTCCTTCATTCATTCAAACTAATGGCAGTTTGTGTCTGCAGGCAGTGAGCCCAGCCACGGTACTTGAAGACATGACACACCATGGCCAACCGTTCACAAGTTCTTGAGTCATATGCCTCCTGCCTGTACAGACTTCTACCTGCATCTTCATCAGACCTCCCATTCACCAAGGAAGCACTTCCGACCACGTCAGTTAACCTGCTCACTGTGACAGCCCTGAGGGGTCAGCAGATGGACATTCGTCCCATTTACAGAAGAGGCAACTAGGGCAGAACCACAAATACAGTGATCATGGCTATCTTCTTTACGGCTCTAAACTGTTCCTCATACATAGTAGATGCTCACTGAGTAGCCTTTGAATGAATGAAAGTCGGCCCCAGGGCTAAATCTAAGGTCTTCTACCTCCCTTCCAAGTAACCTTTGCACCATACCACCCAACTCACACTTACTCTTCTGACTCTATCTGGAATTTCTGGTACTGGTTCACGTGAGAGTTCAGGTCCCACTCAACCCTCACCTCCCACAGTCAGTAGGAAGGGTATTAAAAGCAAAAAAGTATTTAAATCTGATTCCTGGAATGTCATACCACCTCCTTATATCCTCACCAACCTGCTAAAAACTAGGCAAGGCTGAAATTTGCAGATGAAGAAACTGAGACCCACACAGAGAATCAGTGGCAAGGGGAAAAAACTGGGTCCACAGCTCCTTTTGCCATACTTCTCCCTCAAACCCCATCAGAGCCAGCTGGTATTGGCTCTCCCCAGTACAGATACTGCACAGGCTCTGGAAGTCTGGCTTTCCTGCCTCCCTTATCAACAAGGGGTAAGGGAGGGGAAATTGCCTGCCCCTGACTGTGGCTGCATCCCAGTCCCACCATGCACCAGGCCCGGGACTCAGCACTAGTTACGTCCCATTCTGTTCCTGTTTCCTCATTCTCATGTGTGCCTGATTCATATGAACTGAGACAATATAGGTAGTGTGGTATGACCTGAGCAAGTGAATTAGACCCCTGAGAGCCATATTGCCCACGACCCTGTTCCTGCCTGACTGTCTAGAAGCCTACACCTACCTCCACCTAGTCTCTAATTCTCTCCCCAACTATACTTAATATAAACAGTCATTTGATCAGTATTACTGAGTGCCTACAATGTGCAGGATTGATGCTCTGGGCTGGGAAGACAAGAATTGCTGCTTCTGGAAACTTCCCACAGTGCTGAATGGGACCCTAACTCTTGGACAGCTCAGTCCTTAACTCTATCTCAGTCCTGCCCTCCAGATTCACTCCCCAGACACAAAGTAGATACTCAGTTAACAATAATGTCTCCACCTCATCGACTCTCCATAGGAGATCCCAAGACACCCACCACCCCAATCCCAACCCTCTTGTTCAATTTTAAATCTAGTCTCAAAAACGCTTCACTCCAGATAGAGAGAGAGAGAGAGAGTTCCAGGTCTTGCCTTCCATGGAAATCAAATCACCCCCTCAACTTTCAGCTCCGCCCACTGCCCAATGGTTCGGATAAATAAACTGGATGACTGGGAACAGTCAACTGGACGCACAGCCCAGTTCTCTCGTTAGGGGGGCCGACAGGAAGGGGAGAAGCTGCCACATTACAAAAAAAGTCAGCTCAAAACGGGGACACCTTCCCACGAAGTTGTATAGGGTCAGGCTGTGCAGAAGCCACTCCAGCGGCCCCCAGGTTCCCAGCTTTGAGAAAGCCCTTTGTGTGTGTTTCAAATTACCTCTGCTTGTCTGATGAAGTGAGGAAAAGGGCTTAGGATTCCTGAGTGAGCTAATACAGGATGCCTTTGGCTGAAAAAAAAGTTCAGTCGGCTCCCTAAACTCCCCCCCTTTAAAGTTTAAAAAAGGGAATGAATGTTACCATTTTTGGACATGAGCAGTCTCCCTCAAGCCCAGCCCTAACCGCACTGTCCAAAGGGACGCGCCATCCTGCCCCCCCATTCCCAGATCAGCTGGGGTGGGGGAAATGGGGAGGAACCGGATGGGAAAGGGGGGTGTAGTTCAGGGTACGTGGCTGCCTGGGGCAAGAGCTCACCCCGCAGGCAGGAAGCAGTGTCAGGGTTGGGGCACCCTCCTCCCCAAAGCTGGTGTTCTGACCTCTTCCTGCTAATGGCCACTATGCTGGGTTACCATCACTAGTTTCCTAGTTTCGTAGAACAGACCAGGTGGTGAGGTGTACAGGGCACCTGAGACACGGCTTAAGTACGGATCCCCAGTAACCGAACCCACATCTCCCCGGGGCAGTCTCTAACCCTAGGGCTCCTCGACTCTGAACAGCAAGCTCCCAAATTCGTCTTCTCCATGAAAAGGACAGGGGGTCAGAGGTCCAGGACGTAGACACAAGCCCCTCCGAGGCTCAGTTACCAACCCACAGAGTTAAGCAATAAAACGGCTTACAGTCCTGACCCCGCCCCCACAGGGCCCGCGGAGGAGTCCGCGTATGCCCCCCGCCCCTGGTTTTCACAGCCCCAGTCACACGCCAGCGGGTCCCGCACAAGACAGACCCAAAGGCGGCGGCCAATCCCTCCGGCGTCTGCTCTCCCACCGACCCGCGGGCCGGAACTAGGGGGTGCAGAGTCCCGGGAAGCTTGCCCCCCTCAGGTACCGAGCACAAGGCGGCCCGTGAATGGTGCTGCCACCACAAGCCATATGGAGAAGAGGACAGGGGGCGGGGAAGAGAAGGGAAAATCGATCCGCAGCTAGCAGTCACCCGCCGGGGGTCTCAGCCCCTGCCTCCTGCGCACCGCCCCCACGCTCTCTCCACGCGGGGATGGGGCAGCAGGAACAAGGACGCCGAGATCTTGGTTCCCAAGTCCGCCGGTGACCCCACCTTCCTGCACTCGAGGTGGGCGTTCGCCGGCTCTGGGGCAGGGGCAGTCTCCCTTCCGCCCGGCGCCTGTAACCCAACACCCCAACCTCCAGCGACGAGCATCTCCCGCCCCCGCCACTGAACGCCCGGAATCTGTTCCGAGCCGGGGGCGCCGCTGGAGGAGCCGGCAGGGACCAGGGCCGGGGGCTGTGGAGGCAAGGGCGGTTGCTGACCTTTCTCTGCTGCTTCTCCCAGGCCGGGTCCAGGAGCAGATCTCGGTCCCAGTCCTCTTCCGGCTGCATATAGTCGTTGGTTTGCTGGGAGTCATAATGGTCCATGATGGTGCGCGCGTGCTAGGGGCTGGGTTTCTTCCTCCACCTTCTCTTCGACCGGCACTGGCGGCTACTGCTGCTGCCCCGGCGTGGGGAGGGAGTGGGGCGAGTGGGGCGGGTGGGGCCGGGCTAGCTCCCGTGCGCCTAGTTCCGCCGCGGCGCTGCTCCCGAAGGCTGCTGCTAGCGGCAGTGACGGTGGCGGCAGCTCGCGACGCCTACCTCGAGACCGGCGCTCGGACTTAATCTCCACGCACACTGAGCCAGGCGGGCACACTCGCGCTGCGGGAGCCGAGAGGGCGGGGGGAGGGGGAAGGGGCAGAGCCCTCCCGAGGTTCTCTATTGGCCAGACTGAGTTGCCCAAACTTCCCCCCAGCGCCTCTCATTGGGAATTCCTGGTATCCGTCAGCCCGGCCGCGGCGCATATAGGTGGACTAGGCGGCCCCCTCCCGGCCCGCACGCCCCCGCCCACTCTCTCCAGCTTCCCACTCCCCTGTGGCTCATGTGACACTAGCTTAAGCTGAACGGGACCGTAGCCGGAGACGCCTCCTCGAGCTTGGGGACGGATCGGCAGCGCGCTCGAGAGCCTCAGGCATCTCGGGGGACTGGACCGTTCCCCCGTCCGCAGGAAGGCCGGGCTACTGGAGCGCGCGGGCGTTCCTGCGCTCCCACGCGCGCTCTGAGCCCCAGAGCGGGCCTTAGAAAGCCCAGAAAGCATTTTTCTTTATTTTTTTTCTAGGGAGTCCTGGGTGCCGGCAGGGAAGGGACGAAGTGGAAAGGAATTTCCTGGGAATTTCCTGATTACACCGTCCCCACCCCCTGCCCCCGCCCGGCACAACTCCGCCGACCTCTCAGCCAGTAAAGCCAGGGTTTTCGCTAGTGAATCGCACTCGGAGGCTACCAAGAGTTCCCGCCTCGCCGCAGCGTTCTTTCCGGTCTGCCCTCTGGCTCAGATGACCACTCACCGCGGGGCTTCCTGAGTAGCTGACTTCCCGGGATCTCCCGCTAGGTCCTCTAGGGTACGCTCGGCTGGCTGTCGGCACTGGAATTTACCTTCGCTAGTCCAGCCTCGTTCTCTTCGATGCACTAGAGCAGCATACTGAATATTAGAAGGAAGGAAGACCCTGACAAACCTACCTACTTCACGCTACCCCCCACCACCATCACCACCACACACACACCTGATAGATGGGGGAAATGAGGTTCAAGGAACATGAGCTCGTAAAAAGGATGGGGCAAAAATCTCAGGCCCCCACAGCCAGCCCTGTAACCTTATGCCAGACAAACAAAGCGTTATTGTTGGAGGAGGAAGGACGAAACTTCTGTTTGTCCCTTTCCTCTGGGAATGCAGCCTGGGCGTCCTTCCTCAGGAGTAGGGTTTGAATGCACGGGTCCTGCAGTGACCGAGAAGTTGGGAGGCCTCACATCTTGGTGGTGTTCTCTGAGGGACTGCGAGTCTAAAGAACAGCAGCAAATACACCTCCAATAGATTCGTCCAGTGCCTCAACGTCCAGCGTCCAGTAATGGTGCTGATGGTGTGCAGTCCAATTGGTTCCAACTCATAGGGTGTATGGGAACAGAAAGCCTCATCTTTCTCCCGCGGAGCGGCTGGTGGATTTAAACTGCTGACCTTTCAGTTAGCAGCCCAACGCATTACCACTATGCTGGCAGGTCACCAAGTAATCGTTGCTTATATTTGTATGATGAAGGATGAGTCAGATACAAAAGCCCAAGTCTGCCATCCCAGAAGTGAGTGGAGGCAAAGAAGGATTCACTGACAGGGTCATGAATTAGGAAACTGAAGGCCACCGTTTGCAGCGCTGGAAAGGATGAAGAAAGTGCCAGCGATTCTCAAAGAGCCAGCTGATGCTGTTGTAAGCAGATATCCGTGTTGTCACTGCTCCCTGCATCATTAGTTAACCACACACATTTATGTAAGTGCTACCCGTCAGCACTGTGCCTTCCACAAGCCCCTGGCTGAGGAAGCACTGCTTCTGAGCCATAGAGACAGCAGATTTATGGGCTATTTTATAACCACTTCTAAACTATGACTCCAAGCCTAACACAGTGGGTAAGGCTGGTACGGTATTCACTCAATAAATATTTGCTGAGCATCTTCCATGTGTCAAGGGGGTTTGTTGGATTCTATGTATATAGAGATGAAACAGATGTAATTACTGCACCCTAGCAAGGCACAGAAACAAAACCAAAATACAGTAAGATGTGTGCAGTCAGAGACCTATGACCACTGTACTGTGGAGGCACAGAGGAGGGGCATCTAGCCCAGCATGGAGAGAAAGCTCCAGGGAGGACTTTTGGGAGGAGGTGAAACTCAAGTGAACCTTAAGGAATAAGTCAACCAGAGGCAGAGGAGTGTGGCATGTTATTCCAGGTAGAAGGAACAGAGTGACTTAATGCATTGGGGGCAGGAAATTGCATAGTGTAAAAGGAGTGTCTGAAGATTCAACCTGGCTGGTCTAGAAATTCAGGCAAGGAGCGTGGAAGGGGACTGCTGTGTAAAGGGTAGATCTCAGGGGAACAGGACTGTCTGGAAGCTGTGAGACCAGTTGCAAAACCATTGCAGTAACTTTGTTAAAAATGAAGAACATATTAACAAGAAATACTTAGAAGATACCAGTGAAACTCTGAATCAACTGTCAGTGTTGAATTGAAGGTGAGGAAAAGAGAAAGGAGTTAGAGATGTTACTCTTGGTGTGGCACCGTAGGATCAGCACTGGACTGCTAACTGCAAGGTTGATGGTTCAAACCCACCAGCCACTATGAGTCGGAATTGACTGGATGGTACTTAACAACAACAGCTCTTTACAGAAAGGTTCATATGGGACAGACCATATTGCACTCAGAGGCAGATTGTGCTTCCTTACTAGTCTGTAATGAATTGTTTCACTTGGGCTTCACCACCTTTTGTAGGAAACCTGGTGTGGCGTTGTAGAATAAGCATTGGACTGCTAACCACAAGGTTGGTGATTCAAACCCACCAGCTGCTCCTCAGAAATCCTATACAGGGTCTCTGTGAGTTAGAACTGATTCGACATTACATAACAACAACAATATGAGAGACCTTGAAAAAGTTTGTGGAAAAATTCCATTATCTTTGAATTCCATTTCTTCACAAACTTTTTCAAGCACTCTTGTATAAATATATATGTATTATAGTATACATAAGAATCACCTGGGGATCTTGTTAAACTGTAGATTCTAATTCAGTATATCTGGGATGGAAAGTTGAATTCTCAGCAAGAGGCAAAACAGAATGAAGGGATTCAAAGTGCTGCTCCTAAACCCATGCCTTTAACTCAGGGGGTGACTTTGCTCCCTAATACTTGGTGGTATCTGGAGACAGTTTTGGTTGCTGCAAAAAGGGAGGTTGGCATCTAGTGGGGAGAGGTCAGGGATGCTGCTAACCATTCGGCAATGCACAGGACAGTGTCCCACAACGAAGACTTACTTGACCTATATGTCAGTAGTGCCAATGGTGAGAAATCTTGCTTTAAGCATAGTATGTTCTGGTGGATGATGAAAATACAACTACCTGAGAAAAAGAATTACAGATGGGCAGATTTGGAGGCAGATCATTGATTGAGTTTGGACACACTGAACTTCAGGTACCTTAGAGTCCAGATGTAGTTGTTTAGCAAGTAGTCATTGCATGGCCCTAGCCCTTAGAGTCCAGGTGTGGTGCTGCAGGATAAGCATTAGACTGCTAACCAAAAGGTTGGCAGTTCAAACTCATCAACCACGCCTTTGAAACACTGTATAGGGTTTCCTAGGAGCAGCAGCTGGTGAGCTTGAACTGCTGACCTTGCAGTTCAAACGAATTTGCAGCCTGTCACATTAGCCCACAGCACCACACTCTACAGGGTTACTATGTGTCGGAACCAACTCAACTGCACGTAACAACAATGACAAACCCTTGGAGGAGACAGAGTTGAGAGTCCTCTGCATATGGTGGTACTGACACCATGAGAACATCCATGGAAAATGCTCCAGTGGGGATGAGGAGAAGACCAAGGGCTGAAAGTGGGGATAAAGAACAAGAACCCCGGTCAGTCAGGAGATATCATGGAAGTCAAAGGAATGAAGTTTCAAAGTGGAAAGGCCCACAGTATCAGATATGTCAGAGAAGTCCGGAAAATAAAGCCATTCTTTGGAGCATTACATACAATAAAATGCATATTCAAGTGCACCGAATTACATGTAAAACTCGGTGAAATTTTACACGTGTAGAACAGTCACTGGAGAAGGATGTCATGCTGGGTAAGATGGAGGGTCAGAGAAAAAGAGGAAGACCCCCAACGAGATGGATTGGCCAGGTGGCATCATTGATGGCATCGAGTTTGGCGGCGGTAGTGAGGTTGGCCCAGGATGGGACATTGTTTCGTTCTGCTGTGCATGGCGTCGCTATGAGTCGGTTCTGACTCAATGGCACCTGACAACAACAACAACAACATACATCTATGTATACATGGTGGAGTCCTGGTATGGTGCTATAAGATAAGCACTGGACTGCTAACCACAGGTTGGAGGATTCAAACCCACCCGTCTCTCCTCAGGGTTGCTATGAGTCAGAAATGACTTGACAGCACTTAACAAAACCCATGTAACTACCACCTAGATCAAGATAGAAAAAGCCTTTCCAGAACCCTAGAAGGTTTCTCATGCCCTTTTCCAATCCATGACATAAACCAAAACCAACCTTCGGGCTGTCAAATTAAGTCTGATTCATAGTTAGCCCATGTTTTACAGAGTAGAACTGTTCCACAGGGTTTTCTTTACAGATGTAGCACCACTGGGTGAGTCTGAACCACCAACCTTTAGGTTAGCAGTTGAAAAGAAACTGATTATGCCACTAAAAGACACCAATTACTCCATCCAGGAAGTTCCAACCTCCTGACATATTCTGATTTTTAATTACAAATGATTATTTTGACATGTCTTTGAACTTCACATAAATGGACTCAAACAGTACAAACACTTTGATGCAGACATCTTTTTCACTCCGTTTAATGTCTATGAGAATCATCTATCTTGTGGCTTGTATAGACAGTTCTGTCTTTTACACCCTGTTTAGTATTCCATTGGATGAGTGTATCCTAATTTATCCATCCTCCTGTTGGTGGACACTTGCATTGTTCTCAGTTTGCAGCTACTCTGAATAAAGCTGCCTCCTTTGCCATGAGGCTAGAAGAACTAACTGAAAGATATCTGGCTACCATTACTGATTGTCTTGGATTCTATGGTAGAATATTAATCAAAAGGGGGTGGGGGCGGAATGCAGAACAGAATTTCAAATTATAGAATCCAAACTTTATTGAGCTACTGATGCTGGATAACTCCTTGCAACTCTTGCCCTGAGATAATCTTTAAACCATCAACCAAAAATGTCCCCTGAAATCCTGTTAAAAACCAAACAATAAATTTAGTTTGACATGTAAAAAATGTCTGCCTTGAGCACTATGTGAACTGTCTATATGGGATCAAATTGACAACAGCAACTCGAAAGGTTAAATAGGCAACTTAGTAATGTTCATGGAGGAGGGACAATGTGGAAAGGAGAGTGAGAATGATTACAAGCTCAGAGAATGTCATCAGTGCTACTGAGTTGTGTATGCAGAAAGTGTTGGATCTGCATATGTTCTGCTGGGTATACGTTTAACAACAACAAAAATAAATAATTTAAATGAATAAATAAAACTGCTACTATGAATATTTGCATGCATGGTTTTGGTAGGCATATGCATTCCTGCATTCATTTCTCTTGAATATACTGAGTAGAATTACTTGACCATAGAGTAGGCAGCAGCAATGGGCTCAAATGTAGCAACGATTGTGAGACTGGCTCAGGACCAAGTACTTCATTCTCTTATGCATAGGGTTGCTGTGAGCTGGTACCAACTCGATGTCACCTACCAACAACAACAAAGGATATGCATGGAGTTCTGGTGTAGTGCTGTGGGTTAATGCGCTAGACCGTTCAAGCTCACCAGACACTCTTCGGAAACCTTATACCTATGAGTCTGAACCAACTCAGCATCACTTAACAACAAACAAGGGTAGGCGTGATGGTGGTGGTGGTGTGCCATGGAGTCGGTTCCAATTCATAGCGACCCTGCATAGGGTTTCCAAGGCTGTAAATCTTTATGGAAGCAGAACACCTCATCTTTCTTCAGCGGGACTGGCTGTTCCAAATTTTAGCCCGACTCAAAACCACTATGCTACCAGAGTTTCTAGGGTAGGCATGTGGTGGTGGTGGTTATGTGCCATGGAGTTGGTTCCGACTCATAGCGACCCTGTACAGGGTTCCTGAACTATAAATCTTTATGGGAGCAGAAAACTTCATCTTTCTCCCACGGAACAGCTGGTAGTTTCAAACTGCTGACCTTGATGTTAGCAGTCTGATTCGTAACATTTGGTCCCGAGCCAATCTCACAACCACTCTGCTACCAGAACTCCCTAGGATAGGCATAGGTGTAGCGATAGTAGATACTGCCAGGCAACTTTCCAAATTGACTGTAACAATTTTTTCTTAGGATTCCTTGTCTTTGTTTTAGGGTTCTTTAGAGGAACAAAACCAGGGATTCGTAGAAGGGTTATTTCAAGAAAATGGCTCCCACAGTTGTGGAAGCTGGTAAGTCCCAAACCTGTGGGTCAGGCATCAGGCAAGAGTCTCTCCTGACTCAAGTGGTTGAAGGGGCTGATGAATCTAAAATCTGCAGGCTGCTGGCTTACATTCTAAGAACAGGAGGCCAGAAGATGACAAGTTGGATGCAGGATCAAGACAAGGTGAGCTTTGCCAGAACATCCACATATATTGGATACAGGGCACAACCCCAAGGAAACCTTCCACTCAGTTGATTGGCTGCTCACATCAGATCATGAAATGGATGATGATTACATAATACCTGCCACTGGCCTCATC
The DNA here is from genome assembly GCF_000296735.1 of Chrysochloris asiatica. Classification (NCBI taxonomy): domain Eukaryota; kingdom Metazoa; phylum Chordata; class Mammalia; order Afrosoricida; family Chrysochloridae; genus Chrysochloris; species Chrysochloris asiatica. Next base: position 10,875,217 of record NW_006408597.1, read on the forward strand.
AACTTGACACATAATCTTAACCACTATATTCTCCAACCAGCAAATTGTGAAAGTTGTTGTTGCTTCATATCCTCACAACACCTGGTATTGCCTTTAAAAAAATTTTTTTTTAGCTATTATGGTGGATGAATAGTGATCTCTTCTTATGGGTTTAATCTTTTATATGCTTATTGACCATTTGAATAAATAACATCCATTCAATTTAATGGCATAAATTAATAATCTTCTTATGAGAAAGTTGCTGCTGTCAATACAAATGCTGAATTATAATTCATCTGAGGTAAGGAACAATGACATGTGTATTTTGTTAATACCCTGAATTTCATTCAAACAAATATTTATCAAGTAACTCCTCTGTCCCCACACAGCTGAAAACAAAAACTCAAGAGTGAACAAGACAAGTGTAGTTCTGGGTCTCTAAGAATAGATGGTTTGTTGTCATTAAGTGTTGTGGAGTCTGTTTTGACTTATAGCGATCCTGTATAGGGTTTCCAAGGAGCAGCTGATGGGTTTGAACCACCAACTTTGTGGTTAGCAGTCCAGCGTTTATCCTACAGCTCCACACCAGGACTCCAAAGTAGATGGTAGATGCTCAATAAAATATCCACTGAGTAGTTGTTTAGGGAACATTTTGGCTCAGGTAGGAGTTGTTTTGATAGGAAGCTGGAGCAGGGTTGTTTTTTTGTTCTGTTTGTATGACTTTTTTATTTTAAAAAATTTTAGAAATACGGTTCTTAAAGAAAGAAAAAAATCTCTGGGATCAAGTGTGCAACTAAAGTGAGGGAAGGTCAGGACAACAGGGAAAGTGGAGGGATTTATCTGGGAAGCAATGCTGGCTCCTTGTGGACTTTTCCCCATCCATCCTCTGAATTTCCCTGACTGCAGAGTTATTGACACTTAACGTGGCAGTGGATGTGGACTGAGACTCAAGAAGTTTGCTCAAGTCACAGGAAGGGAAAAGGGCATTAACGTCCCTTCCTTCTACCTTGGAACTTTTCTCTAGATCTGCTCCAGGAATGGAGAACCCCTAATTATCGGCAGCAGGCGCTGAGACTTCAGTGGAGTTCATTATCAGCACTGCAGGCAGCTGCTTTTGGGCCAGTCCAATCAATGATGAGTCACCAGAAAGCAGCTGGTGGTTGACTTGAAAGAACCCAGTTCTGGAGTAGATAACCCAACCTGCCATGGAAAGAAGGAGAAATTATTGTCTCTGTGATTTGGGGAGCACTATGGAGTACCCACAATGTACCAAACAGACTGCCAGGACCTGGAGACTCTGTTGTTGTCAAGTTAGTCTGGCACACAATGACAGATGAAGCTGCCTAATCCTATGTCATCTCCAGGATCACTGGTAGGTTCGAGTTCACTGTGTGGCTATTGTGTTGGTCCATCTATAGTGAGGATTTCCCTAGTTTTCCATGAGCCTCTACCAAACACAATGTCTTTTTTCAGTGATAGAGGGCTTTCCAATGACTTGTCCAAAGTAAGTGAGTCAAAGTTTTGCCATCTCAGCTTCTAATGAGCAGACCAAACCATGGGCTTCCTCCCCTGTAATTCCTCCAGTCAACAGATAGTTACTTCCCAAAAGCCATGTTTCCACTGAACTGGGCTTTAGCAAGAAATGTGGGCTCATCTATCAACCCCATAAATCCAGCAGGAGTTACCACACTCCTCTGACTGGCAGTACTACAATCAAGAGCCAGAAGACAGGGATCCTAGGAGGGCAGCATTACCAAAAGTGGACAGCTTTGTGTGGACGCCTGAGAGTGAAGCTAGGAGGAAAAAAGACATATGTCAACCACCATGATAAATTCTCTAAGTTCAAAACAAAACAAAACGAAAAACAGATAGTTACTGACGGCACATTGTGTGAGAGTGACCATGAACTGGACTGACATATGGAGTGGCATAGAGAATGTGAAGTGCCAACCAATCAACCAATGCTCTGCTCACTGCAGGCCACTTCAATGCTCATTAGTTCTCTCTCTCTCACTCGCTCTTTTTTTTTTTTTTTTTTGGCTCTGTGTATAGTTGGTCTGGCTCAACCCTATGGGAAAACGCAAGCAAGAATGATCTACAAAATAGACTCCTGTGAACCTGGGTGGAGGGAGACCTGCTCAGCTGGCAGTGTGGCAAGACCTAGGGACTCTTGGGTCCAGAGTCAGTGACATAGCCACAGAGGACTAGAGTGGAGAGTGAAACGTCCAGCTGATAAGAAGAGAGGGCATATGCACAAGAACACCCACACTTGCAGATAATACCCACTTGACCTGGCTTCAATGATTGAATGATCAGAGCTCAACTAGAAGAAGAAAGAGGAAAAAAAGAGTAATCAGATACAATTTGATGAACTTGACCTACACCTATGGATGCAGTAACTCAAAAGAGGAAACAAATCTTTACAGCAAGGATCATTCCCACACCCTCTATACACAGAGTAGATAGGGATGGGCAACTTGGACACTGGCTAAGCAAAATGGGGGTAGGGGAGTTACAAAGGCAAGAAGTGACTGGCTTACAAGCTTTCAAGAGGGAGCCTAGACCCAGAGGGCATGAAAGAAGGTAGAATCTCCACTGAGTAGTATCCAATCTGTCTAGGCGGGGCTGATGAAAGGAAATGCAGATAGGTCTCTTGTGATACAATAGTGAATAATTGTTATCAGGACTGATTGTGAGGTTTGGAAATTTAAAGGTAGACATTTTTTAGCAAGGAGCATTTTTAGTCCAGGAGCATATGTCCCTGGGACCATCAAGGGAGAAGAGTGAAGAGCAGGACCCTATCCAGAGAAGCAATGATGCCAGAGATGGAGGCAGAGATGATGACATGGAGAAATGGAGCAGCTGGGGGACTTTAGACCCAAAGAGGGAGAGGGGCTGTATGCTGATGACCGGGGGCGGGGGTGGGTGGGTGGGCAGGCTTATAGTGTACACCCTTTGGTGGGTTGATGATGCATGGAGGGGATTGTAACCATGGCAATGAAACAATATACGATAGGATGAATGTAAAACTAATGTTTTCCCATGTAAACTATCACATAATTCAGTCAAACATTTTAAAAAAAAAAAAAAAAAAGAATGATCTACAAGATTTTGGAATCCAAAGGTACCTGGAGACCTTTTAGGCCAAAGTTCTCAGGATTTCCTCCATTGCATGTGCACTTCTCTAACTTTATAGCCTAATGGTAACTGGGTCTGAATAGACTAAGGACACTTAGGTCATAATATTTTCAATCGCTTCATATACATGTGAAAGCTAGACAATGAATAAAAAGTCAATACTTTTGATTTATGATGTTGGCAAAGAATATTAAATACACCATGGACTGTCAAAAGAATTTGTGTTATATGGACAGCCAGAATGCTCCTTAGAAGCGAGGATGGCACAACTTTGTCACACATACTTCAAACATGCTGTTGTGCTTGGTAGAGATTCAGTGAAAAAAGAGGAGGCCCCTCAATGAGGTAGATTAACACAGCGGCTACAACACTGGGCTCAAGCAACCCAAGGACTGTGAGGATGGCGTGGTACAGGACGGGGCAGTGTTTTGTTCTGTTTGTTCATAGATCACTGTGAGTCAAAACGTACTCAACAGCACTAAAAACTACAAAGGCTAAGGGTACAGTAATGAGCCCTAGTGGTGCAGTGGCTAAAGTGTTCCACTAATAGCCAAAAGGTTGACAGTTCAAACCAGGCACTCCACAGGATAAAGATGTGGCAGTCTGCTTCCATAAAGATTACAGCCTATGATACTCTATGGGGCACTTCTACTCAATCCTAATAGGTCACTATGAGTTGGAATCAATTTGACAACAATAAATAGGATTAGGTTTGATTTGGATATGAGGGCACAGTGTTGATGGTGGTTTTGTACCATTGAGTAGGTTCTGACTCATATATAGGTTTTGTTGTTGTTGCTATTAAGTGCTGTACAACTCATAGAGACCCTGTATAGTATTTCTGAGGCTTTAAATCTTTGCAGGAGGAGAAAGCCTCATCTTTCTCCCATGGAATGGCAGGTGGGCTTGAACTGCAAACCTGTGGTTCACAGCCCAATACTCATCATATCGAGCCATCATACTCCCATGTACAGGGTTTGTTGTTGTTAAGTGTTGTCAATTCAGTGCCGACTCATAATAACCCTGTTTCTAAGGAGTGCTGGTGTGTTTGAACCATTAACCTTGTGGTCCAGTGCTTATCCAGCACCACACTAGTCTTCACTGGGGCAGACAGTCTCATCGTTCTCCTCTTTCAGAGCAGCTGGTGAATTTGAACTGCTCACCTTGTGGTTAACAGCCCACTTTGTTACCTGGGCTCCTTTGTAGAAGGCTTGTTGTTAAGTTAAATGCCATCGAATCATTTCTAACTCATAGTGACCCTGAATAGGGTTTCCAAAACTGAATCTTTGCAGGAGCAGAAAACCTCATCGTTCTCCCGTGGTACGGCTGTTGAGCTCTAAGCCCAGACCTTGAGGTTCACAGCCCAGTACTTACTGTATGGAGCCACCATGCTCTCCTAGTAGAAAGCTAGTTGTTGTTAAGTGCCGTCGAGTCAGTTCTGACCCATAGCGACCCTGCATAGGGTTTCCAAGGAGTGACTGGTAAGCTTGAACCACCGACCTTGCAGTTCAAATGGCTTTGCAGTCTGGTGCATTAACCCACAACGCCACACCAGGACTCTGTAGAAGGCTAGAGGGGAAGAAAAATCACAATGTTGTTTCTTATGGTTTTACTAACTCAGGAGACCAGAGACCTCAATCTTCTTCTCAGTCCCAGTAACAATCCAATTCTTGAATTTGCTTTCCCCTGAACACCCATAGCCAGTTAGTAATTCAGGTAACATTTTCTGCTTTGTTTTAGTCATCTGTCCAATTTTATCTCCTTTATGTATGTCAGGTCTTCTTTCCCTCACAAAGCCTACCAGAGAATCTGACACATGATAACCAAATTCCATCTCTGTGCCTCAGTTACCCCCATCCTGGGAGGCTCTGGGAGGCCAGTCCTTTGCCATTGTTCACATAAGCATTTCCTAAATCCTCCCAAGAGAGAAGCCAGTGATGGAGAAATAGGAATTGGTCATCTTCCTCATATGTTCCAGCTAGAAACTCTCTGCTTCTGCTTAACCAAGGCTGTTTGCCTTTGGGCCAATTCCTGCTCCTCCCACCAAAGAGGGGAGGAAAGAATCAGTGAACAATGTCCCACTTGCAGGCGCTCTTGTAAAAGACTGGCCTGGAGCAAGCAGAAAAGTTTCTTTGATTCCCACGCTCTGCCCAGCAACTTGGTCTCTGTTGACAGAACATCTGGCTTGTCTGATGCCCTCCTCTTCCCAGTAAGCTTGCATATAATCTCATCCCCAAACAGCAGGGACACAAGCTGGACCCTCAGAAATCTCCACCTCAGGCAGCTACTTTGAGGTCAGCTCTGTGACCATAAGATGGTCATGCCTGATAAGTGTCCTCAAGGAAGACTGGGGGCTCTTCCCCAGCTAGATCTGTTGTTGTTGGGTGCCATCAGGTGCTGATGACTTAGAATGACTGTCTGTGTACAAGAGAATGAAACCCTCACTGCCTAGTCCTGTGCCATCCTCATAATCATTGCTATGCTGGAGCCCATTCATTGTTGCGGCCATTGTCAGTCCATCGCGTTGAGAACTTTCCTCTTTTTCACAGACCCTCAACTTTTCCAAGTATGATGTCCTTCTCCAGTAATAGGTCCCTCCTGATAATGGTCCAAAGTATGTGAGCTCTTTATCTGGATATCGGACCTTCTAAGGATCATTCTGGCTGTACTTCTTCCAAGACAGATTTGCTTATTCTTGTGGCATTCCATGGTATGAGGGGGTCTTCAAAATATTGGTAGGGAAAAAATAGCATTACCTTTTAATTTCATTTTTCTACCAACTTTTTGAAGCCCCTTGGTGTGGTGCACTGGACAGACTGCAAAGTTGGTTTAAACTGCAAGGTTGGTGGTTCTAACGCCCCAGTAACTCCTCAGGAACACCATGAGTTGTAATTGACTTGATGGCACTTAACAGCAACAACAATATATTCAATATTCTTTGCCAACACAATTCAAAAGCATCTGTTTTTCTTTGTTCTTCCTTTTTCATTGTCCAGCCGTTGAAAATACTATGGCTTGGGTCAGACATACCTTAGTTTTCAAAGTGACTATGTCTAGATCCCAGAAGCACTAGACTGTAAAGTCAGTTTGAACCACAAGGTTGGTGGTTCAAGCTCACCAGCTGCTCCTTGGAAACCCTGTACAGGGACTCTATGGGTCCAAACCGACTCGATGGCACTTAACGATGACAACAATGTCTAGTTCCCAGAAAATACCAGAGCAAAAACACCTGCTCCCCTTAGGATCTGGCAGGCAAATTCCAGGCTGAGGGTATATGGATTGAGTCCTTTCTTTTAGCAATTGGGTATCACTGTCTACCACAGAACCTTAGCACCAGAGGCCACCCCTTAACATTTCCCCTGGAGTGATGGGATAACATTGTTAGAGGGGCTTATATCCTATATAGGAAGCAAGATAACAGCAGGGGAAGGATCCTGGGGTCAGGAGACCTGAGCTCAATGGTTTACTCATCTGCAAAATGCAGAGGCTGATCTCACTAGATTGTCTCTAAACTCCCTGGTGTAAAATTCTGAGTCTTGTTTTAGTAACATCATTCTCAGATTCCTCCTTATATCTCCAAAGACAAGAGGGGCTGAGTCTTCTGAAACAATGTTTCTCAATCTTGAATAATAGGCTAGTTCCTTTGTACCATTTGCTACCGAGTTGATCCTGACTCATTGGGACCCCATGTGTGCAAAGCAGAACTGCTCTGCAAGGTGTCAAGGCTGTGACCGTTCAGAAGTAGATAGCCAGGACTTTCTCTTAAAGAGCCTTTGGGTGTGTTTGAACCTCCAGCTTTTCAGTGAGTAGTCAAGCACTTACCCAATTACTCTGCTCAAGGATTCCAGTTCCTTAATAATGGATACAAATTCTCAACAAAGTTCATTAGTTTTGTTATAATGTCTCTTAAATGTGTGCAAACATAAAACTAGGTACAAACTTCTTAAGGTCTGGAGTTTCCAATCAACTCTAAAACCAAAACAAGCTTACAGATTGTACTTAAACTACAAAAAGCAATATGACTCAAATTAGCAACACTGATTTAAATGTGACTGTTGCTAAGTGCAGACGTGAAATTGCTACTCCCTGCACAGTTCTGACTGTGACAGACCAGGTGGCCCTTCTGTAGCCAGGGTGCCTGGATTACCCTGTGCCAGGCAGTGATGACTCAACCCTCCTACCACTCTCTCTGTTTGAACTACTGCACAGGGCATCATTTAACCTTCACTTGGAGGGAACACACTGTCATGCATTAAATTCCCCTCTGCTGTTTTCTCATTAGCACTCAACAATTAAAGTTAACAAAACAAGGCTTGTTGCCAACAGGATACTTTTGTCAAGTTCAGTGTCCTTTTCTGCAATAGTAGACTTGTGTGCATCCTATATTCTTTACAGGATGGCTGTGAACATTCCCTCATTCATTCAGTCATTATTTACTGAGCACCTACTATGCACCAGACACTGTTCTAGGTACAGAAGATGTCCTAGGTACCAGCACGCACAAAAATCCCTGCCCCATGGGGCTTCCATTCCATTCCATTCCAATGGGAGAGAAGACCAATAATAAAATAGATAAAGAGAGACAAGAATACGACAGTGTTAAGTTCTAAGGGAAAAAACAAGCAGGGAAAGGGAATAGAGAGTCCATGGAAAAGTAGAGGGAAGTTAGGAGCCCTGGTGGGTAAACACCTGGCTGCTGACCATAAAGGTTGGGAGTTCAAACTCCTTAGGGAGAAAAAGATCTGGTAACTTACTCCCATCAAGATTAGAGCCACGATGACCAAGTTCGTCATCGATAAGGGGAAGTAAGGGAAAAACAGCAATGAAGCTGCGAGCTAAGTCCTACAACGTTCAGTAGACTCCTCTGAACCCAGGAGGAGGCCTGGTTGGCTAGCTAGCAGTGTGGCAAGACCTGGGGACTCTTCGGCCCAGAGTCAGTGACATAGACACAGAGGACTAGAGTGGAGAGTGAAGCATCCAGCTGATAAGAAAAGAGGGCATATGCACAAGAACACCCACACTTGCAGATAATACCCACTTGACCTGG
>NW_006408597.1:10889640-10933977 GCF_000296735.1 Chrysochloris asiatica
TTGTAGAGGAATTGATGCTTTTGAGTTATGGTGTTGGAGGAGAATATTGAAAGTGCCATGGACTGCCAAAAGAACCAATAGATCTGTGTTGGAAAAAGTGCAGCCAGAGTGCTCCTTGGAGGCCAAGATGGCCAAACTTTGTCTCTCATGCTTCAGACATATTGTCAGGAAGGATCAGTTGCTGGAGAAGGATATCATGTTTGGTAAGGTGGAGGGTCAGAGAAAAAGAGGAAGATCCCCATCGAGATGGATTGTCCAAGTGGCAGCATCAATGGATTCAAGCGTGGTAACGGTAGTAAGCTTGGCCCAGGATCGAGCAGTGTTTCAGTCTGCTGTACATAAGGTCACCATGAGTCGGTACTGACTCGATGGCCCCTAACAACAACAACAACTACAGTATCCATAGTGCATAGGTCAGGTGCATCAAATTGTAGCAATGTACCCTTGTTTCCTTTATAAAAATAAAAGAATTTTTTTAAATTGTCCTCTAGTTGAATTCTGATTATCAAGCCATTGAAGCTAGGTCAAATGGGTACTGTGTGCAAGTGTGGGTGTTCTTGTGCATCTGCCTACACTTCATTTCAGCTGGACGATTCTAGTCCTCTCAGCTCTAGCCCTCTGTGTCTATGTCATCGTCTATGAGCTCAAGTGTTCCCAGGTCTCACCACACATTGGACCAACCAGCCCTTCCTCTTCTCCCTCTCATCTCCAGGTCAATGTGAGTCAATGGACCATGGGTGAACTCAGGCCATTTCTTCATTGTAGACCAATGTGGTTGCCAGCAAGCTTACATGCCTCATGTGTTCTCTTTGAGTTTCAGTCTTAGAGGGGACTTTTCCTGAAGTTATTTGATTAAGCAATCAAGCATTGATGGCTTCCCAGTGAACAGCTTGCTTATTCTTGTAGTAGTCAGTCGTACTGCTATTTTTGTTTTGGGATTTTCCTAATGATCTTTCTTTGAAGGTGTATCTTGTGTTGCTCTAGCTGTTCCAGGCTGGTCTACTTGTCCTTGCTAGTGGGAATGGCCCACCTTATAAGGCTCTGGATGAGACTCTGGATTCCACCTAAGGTCCTATACTCTGCAAAAGCTTTGCAAGAGGCCTATTTCACTGGGCAAGTTCTAGAACCCCTTTTAGGTATTCCAATCAGTTATAGGCTGAAGACGGACTTACAAGTTTTCTGTAATCATGTTTATTATCATTCCATTCTATCCCACTCAAGCATGTATTTTACAATAATAGGCAAGAGAAACCAATATTCATAAGACAGTCAAGCATCTTAGTATTATTTCCCCTCTTCAAACTATACCTAGATCCCTGTATCCCAGAGCCCTGTTGTTCCAAGATTGAGTATGCATCACTATTTACCGCTGTCCCACTTAGGCCATGCAAACCTTTCTCAGTGTTCCCCTATGTATCTTGTTCTTCCACCTCCTCCCCCTTCTTGTATTGCCCTCCCCAACACCTGAACTAAAGCCCCCATCCCAACCCCACTATTGTGGTTACCTTATATTCCATTAAGTCTTCCCTCCATTTAAGACAGTCTATTTTATCCTGTAATGTACCTAACCTTCTCACCACCTGAATCTCTGTTTCTCTGTGTTTACCTTCTTTCACATTATAATTGTTTTGATCATAGACTGACCTCCCAGATCCTCTGTTCTTATAATTTTATTCCGTTGTCAATTCTTTTGTTGATTGAGTTCAGGGTGATGCTCTAGTTGTTGTCTGTTCTTGTTTGTTATCAGTCCACAGAACTTCCTTTAGGATGTTTTTCATTGCAGGTTTGGCTTTGGCAAAATCCCTTAGCTTCTGTTTATCCTGGAACGTTTTGATTACACCATTGTATTTGATTGATAGCTTGCTGGTAGAGGATTCTTGGTTGGCTCATTTGCCTCAGTCACTTTATCTCATTTCTGGACATGTGCTGATATGGCCATTTGTTTCTGTTTTTTTGGGACATATTCAGGAGTTATCTGTGGCCTTAATACTTAGATGGGTGTGTATTTTGGCATTTTTTATGCTTTCTGATTGCCTCCAGGTAGATGTGATCAGGAGATGGGCTTCCCTTTTCATTCTTCTTCCTGAGAAATTTCAAGATGCCACTTTTGGTCGTTGTGATGTAATTCAGGATTTAATTGTCAGCCTATTTCCTTTTTAGTCTGCCTATCCCACTCCACAGTCCCCGTTCAGGCCTTTTCCAAGTGATAAATAATCCAGGGCTGTCTGTGGCCATTTTGCACGGCCGTTTGTTTTTAAAGTGTCACTTTAAATTTTAGGAGATCTGTGTGCATGCATAGTAGAACCCTCCAGGGGTGAGGGTAAGGTGTCCACTCACTCCATTTAAGACAGTCTATTTTATCCTGTAATGCACTCCTTCTAGTCACCAGAATGGAGGTGCACAGACAGCAAGAGACCAATAAACAGATACCAAAAAGAAAAAGAGAGTGTCCACACCTTTATCTCCACGGTTCTCTCAGGCATCTGGCTGCTCTGATCCTTCCCTGCTTGGTCTCACCCAAGATGGTGACTCTGGGAGCAGCTGAGCATCTTGGATTAGAAAGCAATGGATTTCTTTCTTCTGCTACAAATTCTCCTAGCTGTAAGCCTTCTAACCTTCTAAATATTCCTTTATATGTGGTTTAGAGTCTGTCACCATCCCCTGAGCCTGCTTGGTCTGGTATTCTGTGTTGTTGCTGACGGAGCATCTCACTCCACTTCCACCTGGTCCGCCATCTTGTTTATTCTCTCTCCTGTGCTCCTTTTTTAATTGGGTGATTTGTCTTTTTCTTGTAGAGTTGTTACAGTTTCCTATATATTTTTGAAATTATTCCCTTGTCTGATATGTTGTTGCAAAAGATTTTCCCCATTCTGTGTCTCCCTTTTTAATCTTTTGGTGAAATCTTTTGATGCACATAGGTTTCTAATTTTTAGTATGTCCCAATCATCTATTTTGTCTTCTTTTGTTTGTGTGATTCTCACACTGTTTGATAGTCTATGTATGCCCTGTATTAGAGCCCTTAAATTTGTCCCTATTTTTTCATTGATGACTTTTACATTTCTGGAATTCACATTTAGGTCTTTAATCCATGTCTTTTGTATCTGGTGTGACATAAAGGTCTTGTTTCAGTCTTTTGCATATTGATTTCCAGTTCTGCAAGCACCATCTGTTGAAGAGACTATTTCCTCCCCCATTCAATGTACTTTGGCCCTTTGTCAAAGATCAGTTGGTTGTATGTAGATGGGTTAATTTCTGGATTCTCAATTCTGATTAGTTCTCTTTTGTAGATAATTTTTCATTTTTCCTGAGCTGCTTTCTTTGTCTTTGGTTTTGAAAATTTTTATTGCAATGTGTTTTAGTGTTTTTCTTTTGGGGTCTATCCTGTTTGGAGTTCATTCAGCTTCTTGAATGTGTATCTTCTTGTCTTTCATGATGTTAGGGAAGCTTTCTTACAACTCTTAGACAATATTCTCTGTGTTTGATGTTTGTTTTTGTCTCTTCCTGTTCTGGAATTCCTATCACACATAAGTTATTCCTCTTTATGTGGTGGCAGTGTTTATGTGCCTTAGAGTCAGTTCTGACTCACAGAGACCCTCTACAGGGTTTCTGAGACTGTAAATCTTTACAGGAGCAGACACCTCATCTTTCTCCCATGGAACAGCTTGTAGTTTTGAACTGGTGACCTTGAGATTAGCAGCCCTACTTATAACCACTACTCTGCTTATTCCTCTTTAGAGTGTTCCACATAAATCTTAGGCTTTCTTCAGTTTTTTTTTCTGGTAGTTCTTATTGTTGTTGCTTTTTCGTGCCATTGAGTCAGTTGTGACTCATAGCGATCCTGTGTAGAGTTTCTGAGGAGTGGCTGATGAGTTTGAAATGAAAACCTTGCAGCTCAAACTGACCTCGTGGTCCAGTGCTTATCATATAGTGCCACACCAGATTGTTCCTCTAGTAGATGATTATTAAGAGATTTTTCTTCAAACTCAGTAATTCAGCTTTCCATTGATTCAATCCAATTTCTTTGCCTTTTGGGGGTATAATCTATTTCTCAAGTCTTAATGCTTATCTTCTGGTTTTCTATTTGCTAACCTTATATGAGTCCCTTTTTTTTTTTTTCCCAATTATTTTGTCAGTTTGTTTCCTGATTTTTTCCCATAGTTTTGTCTATGTTTTCCTTGATTTCATCTGTTGTTTTCTCAATCTTCTTCTCGATTCATTAAAGTTGCCTACTTAGTATTCTTTTAAATTCCTAATCAGAATGTTTGATGCCATTTATGGTGTTATATCATCTGACTCTGTATTTTAGTCACTTGTTTGAGGCACTCTGTCCTGTTTCTTTGCTTAAGTTGGAGCTGTCTGTTTTCTCTGAGACATTGTGCTATCATATTTATATTTAGTTGATGTCTGTATATTGGTGTGTTCTCAGACACTTACCACCTGTCTCCTGGTAGATGTGCTAGAGACCAGAATTATGGACACAGTTAATTCTCTGGTCACTGTCTGTGTAGCATAGTTCAGGGTGGGTTCACATACCTACAGATGCGGGTCACTGTGCCAGGTGCCTGACTCCAGACAAAGCATAGGCTCATAGGAAGGAGTACCACTGATTAATGGCTTGGCTTGAGCAAGAACTGATGGTACCCCATCTACCAAGAGAGCACTGGAACAAAGAAGAATTGCACCCTCTTGCCACCAACCTCCAGCCGTGTCCTGTGCCCACAGGCACATATCAACAGTCACTCACAAAAGTTCAAGATGGACAAGTCTTATCATGCCAGTCCATGGCTCACCTGTTTTCCATTTTCTTACTGCTCCTGTTGATGATGGAGAAGAATATTAAAAGTATCATGGACTGTCAAAGAACAAACAAATCTGTGTTGGAAGGAATACAGCCAGAATACTCCTTAGAAGCCAGGATGGTGAGACTTTTTCTCTCATACTTCGGACTTGTTATCAGAAGGAACCAGTCCCTGGAGGACATCATACTTGGTGAATTGAAGTGTCAGTAAAACAGAAGACCAACAAGATGGATTAGTACTGTGGTAGCAGTAATGGGCTCAAATGTAACAACAATTGTAGGGATGGTGCAGGACTGGGCAGTGTTTTGTTCTGGTGTGGATAGGGTCTCATGAGTTGGATTTGACTCGATGGCACCTACCGGCAACTGCTCCTGTTCATTCTCCTCTCCAGTCAGCACTCACTCCACTCCTTTCCTCTGATGTTCAAGCTCCCAGGATCACCATAAGTGTCTGTCTCACTTGGCTTGCCATGTCTTTGTTGCAGACAGTCAGCTCAGTGCATCTGCTTACTTCTCCATCTTGCCCTGGACCTCAAGTGCAATTTTAACTGTCATACTTGCTTGGGACCCAAAGGAGATTGAATCCATGTGGAATTTCTCACAGGCCTCTACCACCTTGGCCAGCTGAAACGTGTCTGGATCAACAACAAGCTTCATCAACTCATTTCTGCCTCTAGTATGTACTAACTACATTAGGCAACAGGAGCCCCAGGGTTGACCTTTACAGTATCCATTGTTGTGGCTGTTATTACAGACACAAAAAATAGCCAAGATGATGATTGGTGGTTAAATGGTCCTTTCAGCAGAGGTCTCAGAGGACTCTGGGAACATTACCTCATGGCTTGCCTGACACATCCTCCCAACAAGCCTTTCTTCAAATCTTTCTTCCACACTTCTACCTTCTGGAAACCCTTTCTCCACATTCCCTCTAATTTAATTTTGACACAGTTTACGAGTGTGTTCCCAGGTAACCAATTCAGGATCATCATGAGAAGGCTGTCCAGGTCTCAAGACCTTCTTTATCGCCCACGTAGGTCTATAATCCCGGACAAGGTCTTTCAGTGAATGGTCTGGAGTGTTTTTCTATACAAAGAATGGAAAAACATTGGGTAAACATAACTTTGTATTGCACTGCAGTTGTTGGTCTCCCTCTGCTCCTAGCAGGCCAGAGGAGGGGTGATCGGCAAATACAAGCAATTCTTGCAAAATTATTACCACTAAGGCACATAGAGGAGCTCTGGTAGCGTAGTGGTTACGAATCGGGCTGCGAACCTTAAGGTCAGCGGTTTGAAACTACCAGCTGCTCCGCGGGAGAAAGATTAGGCTTTCTACTCCCGTAAAGATTTACACCCTTGGAAACCCTGTACAGGGTCGCTATGGGTCGAAACCGACTCGACGGCACTTAACAACAACAACAACAAGGCACATAGAGGAGTCCTGGTGTGGTGCTATAGGATAAAAATTGCAACGTCGGTTTGAGCTGTGAGGTCAGAGGTTCAAATCCACTAGCTACTCCTTGGAAAGCCTACTCAGGTCGCTATGCATCGGAACCAACTTCACAACACTTGACAACAATGATCATAGAAACCTGGTCATTGGATGATTCACCGGACTTCTTTTTTGCTTTATTTTCCTCTTCTTCTTGATTTCTTCTCATTTCCCCCTTTCCTTCCTCCTTTATTCTTTCTTTCTGTTGTTATTGTTAACTGCTGTCAAGTCAGTTCCAACCCATAGTGACCATAGAGTTTCCCAGGAGTGACTGGTGAGTTCGAACCACTAACCTTGCTGTTTGCAGTACAGTGCTTATTATACAGCACCTCACCAGGACTCCGTCTTTCTTTTTATTATCTGAAAAGCAAACCACATTGGCTGTCATGCCAGAACTACCAGAACTATGGCCAAGAAGCTAACCTACCTCCAGGTTATTGCCAAGACATTTTTGGAATCACAGTAGGTCAAAATGAGACTGGAACACCTTTCCTCGAATTGTTTTGGAAATACCTACAGGCAGGAGGGGGGTATTATCTGGATGACAGAGGAATGTGGTAATGAGGTTGGGAGAGAAATGGAGATTTAAAAATGTAGGCTCCAAGAAATACAACCTTTCACCAAACCAATGATTGTGGCTTGACCAACAAATTGGAATAGTGCAGGTCCTTAACTGTCTTCAGCTATTTTAAATGTGGAGTCCTGGTATGGTGCTGTGGGTTAATGTGCTCGACTGCAATGATAGCTTAACCACAAACATGGTAGTTCAAGCTTACCAGCGGCTCCTTGGAAACCCTATACAGGGTTCTATGAGTCAGAACCGGCTCAATGGCACTTAACAACAACTGAATATCTATTTGCCTGACTCTCTGTGAAAGACTCAAGGATTGATTACAGATTCTAAAGGCAGGTATATGTTGTCCCAGTTGGGAAGGTGGATGGTGGAAGGAGCTTCTACCTGGGCAAAGTGATGAATGCACAAAGACCTGAGGAGAAAGGAAGAAAAGAAGAGACCAGAGCTACAGTGAACAAAGTCCAGATGATGCTTCTGGAGAGAGACAGGACATTATACACCTGAATGGCCCATCCTCTGAAGAACACATTTAAATTCAGAGCCCAGTTGAGAAGGACCTGGAGTCTGGAAAGAAAATAGCCAGCTTCCTCAGGTCCTCAAGGGCCAACAGAGCAGACCTTAGGTTCAGTTAGGAGTAGTCTGCTCAGGGTTAGAGTGTCAAAACTCCTCTACTTGTAAAAGGTGACTGTGGTGGGAATTCCTGGGAGTGATGACCTAATTTAAAGGCTATAGACTTACCTTCAAACCCTTGCTCCATCTATGGCACTAATATTGACCTTAATCACTGAACAAACTCACAGAATTTTTTTTTTTTCCAGAGCTGCTACATATATGGTGACCCTGGTTCTGAACCATATTCTTTATCCATAAAGTTGGGATATCAGTAATATCTGTAAAGCAAGATTATTTTGAGAGGTGACAGAATGCAATCACATCTGTAGAAGCATTTGGTAAAACATTTATGTGGTAGTCAGTTGAGTTAATCACTACAATTGGACCTCATTCTTAGCAGCTTTGTTTCAAAGGCAAGTTGTGCCTTTGAGCTGAGTCTGGTGGAGTGTGGGGAGGAAATCAGCCATGGGAAGGAAATCAAGGGAGACTGTGAAGCCAAAAGTGTGGTCTTTGAGGGGAGATTCCACTGAGAGAAATACCAGAAAGTTAACTGAGAACAAGGAGCAAGATCAGAGCATCTGGGGAACCAGAGAACCTGGGCATGAAAAAAAAAGACAACTGAAATATAGGTGTGATAGTTAAGGTTTTATGGTAAGTTGACAAGATCAGGATTTCCAGTGGTTTGACAGTTGAGATGTGGTTATCCCCATGGTGAGATCTAATAGAGTGTAGTTAACTCTCTGATGATTAGCTATGAGCAGGCGTAGTTAACTCTATGACGATTGGCTATGAGCAGCCAATCAATTGAAAGGATGTTTACTCAGGGGTATGGCCTGATTCTAATATAATAGACAATCAGGAAAAGCTTTCTTTCTTTCTGCTGAGTCTGCATCTTGCATTTGGCACATCTTCTAACTTCCAGTTCTTTGGACTTGAGCCAGTGGCCTGCTATATTACCTGCTTGCCCGCCTGCCTACTTGCTGGACCTGCCTGACTACAGGACCTGCCTGATGATCTTGGTTCACCTGACCTTTACTTGGGACTCTCCCACCGCTACAATTGTTAGCCATTTCCTTGATATAAACTTCTGTTTATATATATATACGCATGTAAGTTTCATTGGTTTTGCTTCTCTAGAAAACCCCCTAAAACAATGGGCTACTCAGAGAGCAGGAATGAGGCAAGGGCCTAGCTAGTTGGTGTACATCTCACAGAGGAGCCACACTAGTGATCATCCCAACCTCCCCCTGCCTTGAACCCCAGTAGTCTGCTATTAATAACCGTTTCAGTGTAAGAAAGAGCCGGGGTCAAGAGTCCTGAGCAAAAGGATGTGGATGCAGAAGTTTAAGTTAAGTAAAATTAATCAAGCATTCAAAGTCTTATGAGAAGCAAGGTAGGAACAACACATTATAACTCCTCCACAAACTTCCTTTGGCATTCAGAATTCTGGAAGAGGTGAATAGCGGCCTCAATCCCTGGAAGATAGGATCTCACGGGGAAGACAGGAACTCTATCAGAGTAGGGTTTATAACATGGTTCCAGATACATAAATACTTCTAGCCATCTATGTGCAAGTCAAGGGGCTGTTCATAAATATGAGCCTCTCCTGGCTCTGGACCAAATCCATATCGCAAACCTCATCTTCATCTGGGGATAAGCAGAGCCAGCACTCAGGAGTTCCCAAATGATACCTGTATTCAACTTTCTAGTATTCCAGAGAGCAGTCCTCTGTCCTCAACACCCTGCAGATGCCCTATCAAAAGGAATCCAACGTTGTTAGGGAGATAAACAACTTCAAACCAGGACTGTAGGATTTCATGCTCAGAGAACACCACTTGGGTCAGGAAGAAGGCTTGGGAAAGGGGTGCTCCCAATGACCACTTGGCAAGTCTTTACTGGGTACTTGCCAAGTACTTTACTTTACATATGTGCTTAACCGTTGAATGGACATTGACTGAGTCCCAGTCCTGGCACTTTGTGCCTGGGACACCTCAAGCTATTTCCCTAACCTCACTGAGTCTAAATTCTCCTTTTCTCCTAACATACTGATTCTCAATATTGGCTCCTCACTACAATGATTTGATGAACTTCAAAAATAAAAATACCATGCCTAGCCTAAGCTAGACCCATAAAATTAGAATCTCTGTGGGGTAAAGCCCAGGCTTTGGTAGGTTTAAAAACTTTCAGGTGACTGTAATGCACATCTACAGTCTTTCCAATCTGCCAGGAGAGTCCCTGAGTGGCTCAAATGTTCAAAGTAAACGGTCAACCAACAGGTGGGAGGTTTGAGTCCACCTAGAAGAAACTTTAAAGCAAGACCTTGTGATGTACTTCTGAGAAAGTAGCTATTGGAAACCCTAGGGAGCACATTTTACCCAAGTACACATGGGGGTTGCCATGAATTGCAAACAACTCAAAGATGGAGCTGTTGGCGTGTGCCATCAAGTCCATTCTGACTCATAGCCATCCTTTAAGACAGAGCAGAACTGCATCCGTAGGGCTTCCAAGGCTGCATATGGAAGCAGACAGCAACATTTTTCTCCTAAGGAATGTCTGATGGATTCAAACCATCGACCTTTGGTTAACAGATGAGCACCTAACCACTGTACCTCCGGGGCTCTTTAAGCTGGAGTGATGGTGGTGGTGTGCCATGGAATTGACTCCAACTCATAGTGATCCCGCACATCTGAGGCTGTAAATCTTCATGGGAGCAGAAAGCTTCGTCTTTCTCTAGCCAAATGGTTGGTAGTTTCAAACTGCTGACCTTGAGGTTAGCCGCCCAACTTGTAACCACTAGGTTACCAGAGCTTCTTTTAGGATGGGGTTATTGTTGTTAAGTGCTGTTGAGTTGGTTCCGACGCAGTCGCCCATATAGGGTTTCCAAGGAGCAGCTGGTGAGCTTGAACTGCCGAGCTTGTGGTTTAAACTGAGCTTGCAATTGGTGCATTGACCTGTAGCGCCACAGAAGGACTCCTTTAGGATGGGATAAGGTTGGGGGAAAGGGTCGTGATGAGGCCAATTCTTTGTTGTTCCAGGGATGCGAATTAGGACCACAGGAGCATATTACAAGGAGGCCGATTTTGGTCAGACTAGGAAAAAATTTGTAATAATTCCTGAAATATCTTTTCTGAAATGGCTTCATGACCAGCCTATGAACCACACAAGATAATTAGTCTTGTGTAAATTTATGTGTAACATCTGGAGTTTTGCCAAATTGGATGTCTTATCTTAGTAGACTCTTCTCCAAGGAGATTTTGGCTGTTTGCAAAAATCAAGTCTATCCCAAGAGTCATTATGGACAGTGGAACTTTCAAGTCCCTTAACCTCTCTTTGATTCCCTTGATTTCTCCCTAAATTGGGCACGTTGATGGGAGATTTCAGTGAAATAATGGAAAAAGATGAAAACTCCGGATTCTCTTAGTTGAATCTGTAAGATGGCCAATAATAAGAATCTGGAAGAATGGCATTCAGTTTTGTCATCCAGTGACAAAGATGTGACTAGAAGATCAATCTGGACCTCAGTTTCCTCATGTATTAAAGGACCTGTAAGGCGGTCATGTGCAAAAAAGCTCTTAGTAGAATCGGGCATTTGGCAAAGTTCAATAAATGTTCATATTCTTGTTGTTGTTGTGTGTCATAGTAACTCCATATAGCAGAGTAGAATTGCCCTGTAGTGTTTCCAAGGTTGTTATCTTTATGGAAGTAGCATTGGTGGCACAATGCTTAAGCATTCTGCTGCTAACCAGAAGGTGAATTGCGAATCAAAAGGTTAGCTCTCCAAGGCCACCAGCTGCTCTGCAGGAAAAAGATGTGGCAGTCTGCTTCCATAAAGGTAACAGCTTTGGAAACCCATGGGTCAGCTCTACTCTGTCCTACAGAGCTTCTATGAGTCAGAATTGAATTAACAACAGGGGTTTGGGTTTAATCTTCACGGGAGCAGATCAGCAGGTATTTTTCTCCCGTGGAGACGCTGATGGGTTCGAGACCTTTGGTTAGCAGCCAAGCTCTTGACCATTGTGCAGAGCTTATTTTATGATTGTATTTACTCTCAAAAAAGTCTCTAGCCCACCTAGGTGATTGTTTTGAAGGGGACAGCCCTTGTTGGATGTGTTAAGTCTGGAATGTTTGTGAAGCAACCAGTCACACCACTCTGTGTTCGTAGTTCATGTATGAGTTTGTTGACTTTTGTTTGAGTCTCAGGTCCTTGGCTCCAAGAGCTCCATTTCTGTTGAGCTTGTCTAGGCCATGAGAACAGAAGCCAAGAGCAGTGTTTGCTTTGGAACAAAGAAGGAACAAGGATGGATTTCTGGAGACGCTCACCATTTAAGAGAAAGGAGTCATCTGTTTCTCATAAAATGGAGAGCTGGGAGTGGAGTCCATTTTCCTGAACTGTCTGGGATAGCTGCTTTGTTGTCTGGCCACAGCTCCTTGTGGGTCAAAAGGGGACCAGGACCCACCATCCTCAGGTCTAGACTTTATATCTTTAAAGATTAGACTGAAAGCATTTTCAAGTTGCTCCGTTTTCCCTTCCATACCTGAATGTGTGTGTTTGTGTGGTTGTTGGTGGGAAAGGTGACCAGATTAGCAATCTTGAGTCATTTGTTCTGGAAAAGACTACTAGAGTCCTGATTTAAATTTCTAAGGACTTTTTAACCTCTCGTCTCCTTTTCAGTGGGATTCAAAAAATTACTTTTTTGATGCAGCTAAATGTTTCAGAGCCTAGCTATAGAACCCCTCCCCCACATAGACCAATGTCCCAGACTGTGCCAGGCCATTAGTAACAGGGGAAACATGTTACTGTTTTCACTGTCAGGTCAGTTCCAAGTCATGGCGACTCTGTGTGTGACTTTGCAGAAGCCAGTCCTGTTTTCTGAGGCACCTCTGGGTGGATTTCAACCTCCAAGCTTTGGGTTTGTAGCCAGATACATTAGCTGTTTGTACCACGTGGGACTCCGTCTGTGCTTGTCCATAGGGGTTTCCTTTCTCCAACTGAGGTCTCATATTTTGCTCCTGCCAACCACTACCATTTTATTCAAGTTAAAAACAAAAAGGA
Organism: Chrysochloris asiatica; assembly: GCF_000296735.1. NCBI lineage: Eukaryota > Metazoa > Chordata > Mammalia > Afrosoricida > Chrysochloridae > Chrysochloris > Chrysochloris asiatica. The sequence continues at coordinate 10,902,166 of NW_006408597.1, forward strand.
TACACACAATCCTAGAGTTGATTTTGTTTTTATTGGAGTCAAGACATAAATTGAGATTTGGAGGTCCCACCAAATGTTGACATTCTCAAATCTTATTTCTTTGGCATTTTTTGGTGCTGAGGGGACAGTTAGTTCCTGGTGAGGAAGCAAGAAGGCCCCTCCCTATCCCCAACTAGCAGAATGGAACTGTCATGGTGTGGAGAGAATGGAGCTGCTACAGCTTGTTGCAAATGGATGGAGGATGCTGTCAGTACCATATCTCTCAGCAGTCCCAAATTACTGCCCCAGGACTTAGATGAAAAGAACTGGGAAGTGTAGAAAGGCAGAATACATAATACCTGCTTGTGGTGAGGGTTGTGTGTCTGCCTCCACAAACAGCTACTGACCTCATTGCTTCCACAGGAAGATTTGGTCAGATGGCCTTATCTGTATCTACCAAGAATGCACCACGGTACTAGGGAAGGGCAAGAATGAACATTTAGAGAGTTTCTATCAGGAACCAACATTCAGCTAAGAGCTTTACACATATTTTCTCATTTAAATCTTCACTACAATGATGCAAAATAAGTATTATAACCCAGAGAAAAAGAAACTGAGGCTCAGATTGTGTGTTACTCAAAACAGGCTAGCTTGTGTTGTAGTAAAAAATGTTGTTGTTTAGTGCCGTCAAGTTGGTTCCGACTCATAGCAACCCTATGTAGTGTTTTCAAGGAGCAGCTGGTGAGTTTGAAACACCGATCATTGCAATTCAAACAGACCTTGAGGTCCCGTACTTCTACAGCACCACACCAGTCCCCAGAATCTCAGTGTTTTGTTTTGTTTTTTAATGTTTTATTGTGAATTATGTGATAGTTTATATGAGAGAACTTTAGCTTTACATTCATCCTATCGTATATCATTTCATTGCCATGGTTACAATCCATCTCAGTGGTTTTATCTGAGAAAAGTTTATTTTCCACTCATACAGCTACCATTCAGGAATCCCACAATCCTGGTTGTTTGATCTGTTACACAATTGCCACAGCAGGGGCAGAGAAAAGCTGGGTAACAGTGTATGAGTTTGCGCTCAGCCTGGAAGGGGACTTTCCCAGTTCATTTACTATTGTACTTAATTCTCGGAACAATTCTGCTAGGGAATTGGATGAGCTGGATAGATCTTTTTCCCCATTTAACACAGATGTAAAACCAACAGGGCTAAAATAACTTCATGTAAAGTCAGAACAAATCTGTGACTAAACCCGAATAAAGAAGCAAAAGTGTTAAAGACAAGTAATCTTCGGTTCCTGTGGGTATGCGCTGAAACTGTCACATTTCCTGCTGTGGCACTGCAGGATAAAGCACGGGATTGTAAGGTTGGTTTGAACCACAAGGTCATTTGTTCAAACCCACCAACTACTCAGAAACGCTATACAGGGTCACTATGAGTCAGAACCAACTCCATGCCACTTAACAACAATAAGTAGTGGTACAAAGGAGCTTTGGTAGCGTAGCCGGTTATGAGTTGGGTTGCTGGCTGCAAGGTCAGCAGTTCAAATCTACTAGCCACTCTGAGGGGAAAAAAGATGAGGTTTTCTGCTCCTGCCAAGATTTATGGCCTCAGAAATCCTGGGTCATAGAGTCACTATGAGTTGGAACCAACTCCACAACACACACCACCACCACTGGTGGCACAAGTTAGCATCTTTTATAAAAACTAGGTTTTTAGTATAAATATTTTACACGTACAACAGATACATATGAAGGTGAGTCAGAAAGTATGGCTATAAAATCATAGAAATCTTTATTAAACAAAAATACCAAAATGTGAGGCTTTCTTTCCCCAGCATATCCTCCTTCTAGGTCTAGACAGTTCTGAAGGGAGCATTCTCATCCCTCCAACCTTGCACCGAATAAGTCTGTGGTCTTCAATGAACACCATAAAGGACTCCTGTTTGCTATTGAGTTTGGGGAAAAAAAATAAGTCTGAAGGGGCAAAATCAGGGGTGGAGGGTGAATGGGGTAAGGTCTCCTAACAAAATTCTCCTAAGACTGCTCTTGCCAGTTTCAAAGAATGACCTGGTGCATTGTTGTGTTGAAAACACTTCTTAGGTGCCTGTTTCCTGGCATTTTCTCACCAACACAGCTTCCCATTTTCTTAACATTTCTTTCCGTTAAATCCCTGTAATCAGTCCTGGTATGGCACTATGGGTTAATGCGCTAGACTGCAAGGTCAGTTTGGATTGCAAGGCCGGTGGTTCAAGCTCACCAGCCGCTCCTCGGAAACCCTATACAGGGTCACTATGAGTCAGAACTGACTTGACGACACTTAACAAAAATAACAAATTATCCTGGTGTGGTGCTGTAATATAAGCACTTGACCTCAAGGTCGGTTTGAACTGCAAAGTTGGTTGATGAAACTCACCAGTCTCTCCTTGGAAACCCTATAGAGGGTCACTATGAGTTGGAACCAACTTGACGGCAATTAACAACAACAACAATTCATCCTGTAGAAAATTTACCAAGAAAACTCCTTTGGGCTCCCCAAAACAGTTTCCATTGAGCTGACCTCTCTGCCCTGAATTATCTGGCCCAGCAGATGCCCCTCCCTGGAAGCCACTGTTTGATAGGACCTTAGTGTTGAAGTCACCCTAACAAGACCAAGACAAGTAAGTGTATTACTGAGCGAACTTGTCTGCTGCTGCAGTCATCTACTGTGATCAGGAGTTTTATTTCATTTTGTTTTATTTGGAGTAAACATAGGAACTAGAATCTTAATAGTAATACTTTTAGACTTATTCTCTTCTATGATTGTTGTTGTTGTCAGGTGCCATCGAGTCGGAACCGACTCATAGCGACCCCATGCACAGCAGAACGAAACAATGTCCGATCCTGGGCCAACCTCACTACCGCTGCCACACCCGAGTCCATCAATGATGCCACCTGGCTGATCCATCTCATTGGGGGTCTTCCTCATTTTCTCTGACCTTCCACCCTACCCAGCATGACATCCTTCTCCAGCGATTGTTTCCTCCGGACAATATGTCCAAAGTAGGAGAGACGAAGTTTAGCCATCCTGGCCTCCAAGGAGCACTCTGGCTGCACTTCCTCCAAAACAGATTTATTGGTTCTTTTGGCAGTCCATGGCACTTTCAGTACTCTCCTCCAACACCACAACTCAAAGGCATCAATTCTTCTACGATTCTCCTTATTCACTGTCCAGCTTTCGCATCCATATGAGGCTATTGAAAACACAATGGCCTGGGTCAGGCGCACCCTAGTCCTCAAGCTGACATCTCTACTCTTCAACACTTTAAAAAGTTCCTGTGCAGCAGATTTGCCCAGTGCAATACGTCGTCTGATCTCTTGACTGCTGCTTCCACGAGTGTTGATAGTTGATCCAAGAAGAATGAAGTCCTTGACAACTTCAATCTTTTCTCCATTGATAAGAATGTTGTTTATTGGTCCAGTGGTGAGGATTTTTGTTTTCTTGACATTTAGATGTAATCCATATCGAAGGCTGTGCTCTTTAATCTTCATAAGTAAATGTTTCAAGTCCTCTTCACTCTCAGCGATCAAGGTCGTATCATCTGCATATCGCAGGTTGTTAATGAGTCTTCCTCCAATCCTGATGCCACGTTTTTCTTCATAGAACCCAGCTTCTCATATTATTTGCTCAGCATACAGGTTGAATAAGTATGGTGAAAGAATACAACCCTGTCTCACACCTTTCCCAATTTTAAAACATTCAGTGTTCCCATGTTCTGTTCGAACAACTGCTTCTTGATCTAGGTACAGATTTCTTAGAAGTACAATTAAGTGATTAGAGTAATGAAATGCTATCTATGACCTATTCAAAATGTTCTAAAACATTGTTGTTGTTGTTAACTGCTGTCAACCCCTGAATCATGGTGACCCCGTGAACAAAGGAACTATAGGCTGCCCTGTCCTGCACCATTCAAGATTGGCTTGGGATCTTCTATTATGATCCATAGAGTTTTTGTTGGTTTATTTTTGGAAGTAGACCACCAAGCCTTTCTTCCTAGTCTGTTTTGGTGTGGAAGTTCCACTAAAATATATTCAGCCTCATAGCTACACGCAAGTCTCCACTGGAGGCCAAGTGTTGTCTGTGAATGTGTTGCAGGTGCGTTGTCTGGAAATACAACCTGGCCTCCCACCCCGAAGGTGAGAATTCTACCAGAGAACCACCAATAATACCTCATTATAAAATACGAGGTCCTTTTCAATTATGAAACTGAGAAAAAGGATACATTCTCTTGGTTACAAAATCTGATTTTTTAAGTCCTCTTTACATTCCAATCCCCAGGAATAATGATGATTAACAATTGATCACATCACCTTAAATGTATTCATTTTGGAAAACAATAAGGTAATATATATCACGAGCCATAAAAATGTCTTCAAATTTTGACCCTAACCTCCCACCCTAGGAATTTCTCCTCCCAGTCGTTCTTCATTCCCACACATGACTTTCCCCTTGTTTTCTTTGTTTGGAACCCACTTTGCTTGTGATTGCATGCTGACTCAGGTCTCTGCTCAAATGTCACCACTTTCTAGAGTCTTTCATCTTATCCTTCGTTAGTTCCCCCTGCACTATTTGCTAGTTTATTCTATTCTGTCCCCACCCATTGGATCACAAGTTCCTGAAAAGTGAACTTCTGTTAGCTGCCTTGTTCTCTGCTCACACCTGAACCTGGCAAATGCACATTTTAGTTGAGAGGATGAATGTCTATCCATGAAACTGTCACCTGATCCTTGGATGTTGTTGTTGCTAAATGCTGTAGAGTAGGCTCTAACTCATTGTTATTGTTGTTAAATGCTGTCAAGTTGGTTTCGAACCATAGCGATCCTGTACAGGTTTCCACAGCTAGTGGATTTGAACCGCTGACTTTGCAGTTCAAACTGACCTTGTGGTCCAGTGCACTATCCTGCAGCACCACACCAGGACTCCAACTCTGACTCACAGCAACCCTGTATAGGGTTTCTGAGGCTGTATACTGTTGCAGGAGCAAATGGCCTCATCTTTCTCCAATGGAGCGACTGGTGGGCTTGGATCACTGACCTTCTGGTTCATAGTCCAGTGCTTATTGTACAGAGCACCCTCACTCTGCTGGCTCTTGGATAATGAATGTTATTTGACTTTTCTTGGAATCCAAGCAGCTACTTCTGCAAAGTAGCATCTTTTGTTGATCTTCAAGATTCTATAGAAAGGGCTGTGTGGGAAGTCCGGCCATTTTGACTCTCATCTCTTCCAGCTGAAAGACCGCCTTTCAGATGTAGATACTTCAGGGCAAACAACCGCTCTCCTCTCAACCCTATTCATTCTTGGCTTCTAACACAAAGAAGTTAAGAAAATCCAATGGGTAGGAAAAGTCTCTGTCAAAATAACATCCAGGCTGCACTTAATTAAGATGAATAATTTGAACACTCTCAAGTCAGACAATGGAAACATTAAGAGTTTCCACTGAAACATAAACTTGGCCAAGTGGGCAGGACCTCCAGAAGTCTCCATGAATATTCTCAGGGATGGGAGAAGGCTTCTTGCTTAGCCCCCAGAGGTGGGAGTGAGGTCATCACCGGGGAAGAGAGGTGAGACTGTCAGAGGTGGTGACACCAAAATGACTGCCTATAAAATTTTTGTGCAGTGTTTCACTAGACTCTATTATTTTTTATTAAAATACCCCTGTTATAACAACAAAAACATTTTTCGTAAGCCTGTTAGTATTAGGTGCCATCGAGTCAGTAACAACTCATAGCTGCCTCATGCACAACAGAATGAAACACTGCCCCGTCCTGTGCCAACCTCACAATTGTTACGTTGAGCCTATTGCTGCTGACACTGTGCCAATCCATATCACTGGGGGCCTTCCTCTTGTTTTGTTGACCCTCCACTTCACCAAGAATGATGTCCTTTTTCCAGGAACTGATCCCTCCTGGTAACATGTCTCAAGTATGAGAGACAAAGTCTCACCATCCTATCTTCTAAGGAGCATTCTGGCTATTTTTCTACCCAAACACAGATTTGTTTGTTCTTCTGGCATCCATGGTACTTTTAATATTCTTCTCTAATAATAACTTAAATCCATCATTTTTTCTATGGTCTTCCTTACTTATTGTCCACCTTTCACTTGCATATGAGGCTACTGAAAATACATGGCTTGGGTCAGGGACACCTTAGTCCTCAAACTGACATCTTTGCTCTTGAACACTTTAGAAGAGTTAAGTATAGCAGCTTAGGTGCAGCAGACTTGCCTAATGCAATTCAGGAGCCTAGCTTACATGTATTAATATACATACAAGGCTAAGAGTCAATGCCAATTTACTTTTTAAACCTTCTAGTGTACTCTAGAGTCCTGGTGTGGCACTGTAGGCTAGGCACTCGACTGCAAGGTCAATTTGAATTTCAAGGTCGGCGGTTCAAATTTATCAGCTACTCCTTGGAATTGCTATACATGGTCGCTATGAGTCAGAATTGACTCGACAGCACTTAAAAACAGCAGCAACAACCATATACTCTGATGAGCGCTGTCATTATTACCCAATGACAATGACACTTTGAATCACATGGGTTTAATCTTTACTTGCTACAGGAATGCACTGTTGTTTTCGTTGCTCATTGTGTTTTCATAGCTGCTGATTTTGTCAAATTTTCTATTGTTTTAACTACTGTATTGTGGTAAGTAATATTTGTGAACCCAAATCAATAACTTTTTTGAGAATGAAGTAGTAATTAAAGGAAAAAGGGAAAAAAATTTAAAAGGCTTCCACTTAACTAATAATATAATTCAATGTGGAAAGATTTTACAAAGCAATTTTGTTGTTAGTCTTCACTTACTCTAAGAAATATTAAATTTAAGCAATTTACAACTATATTGAGCACACATTGCTCTGTGATTAGAATTGATGATGGACCTTACTGAACAGTCTGTATGGTCTGGTGAGACAGAGGCCCATGAGTGGGGTGGACAATGACATCATGAGACCCAGTACTGGGTGACATAGCGTGGGAAGAAGCGGGGAGAAAGGGACGCTGTCTTCTAGATCACGTTCACAAACACACTCCACATGGATGACCTGAGTAGATCTCCCTTTCTTCCTGATAACAAAACATATCTACCAACAGAAAAATCAAAACCCCACTTAATCCTACCATTCAAAAAGACAACGTTTTTTGGTATCACCTTCTAGTACTTTTATTTCTTTTTAATATAAATATCCGTTTTTTCTTAACATAAATACCCTTCTTTATAATGTGATTAAACTATATATACTACCTTATAAACTTCTTCTTTTACCTAGTAACATATTGTGAACATTTGCCATGCCACTAAATATTATGAAACACCAACATTTTTGATAGCTTATAGTGTGGCACTGTGGGCTAATGCAAAGTCGTTTGAACTGTAAGGTCAGTGGTTCAAGCTCACCAGCTGCTCCTTGGAAACCCTATACAGGGTCGCTATGGGTTGGAATTGACTCGATGGCACTTAACAACAACAATAGTATTATTTCATTGCATGGCTATTTAAAAAGACCTCTTTAAAGTGTTAGAAAAAACAAAGATGTCAGTTTGGGGACTAAATGATGCTTGACCCAAACCATGGTATTTTCAATCACTTTATATGCATGTGAAAGTTGGACAAAGAATAAGGAAGACCAGAGAGGAATCTATACATTTGAAGTATGGCATTGGTAAAGAACATTTAACATACCATGAACTGCCAGAAGAAAGAAAAAAATCTGTCTTGAAGAAATAGAGCCAGAATACTCTTTATAAGGATCAAAAGACTTCATCTGACATACTCTGGACATGTTATCAGCAGAGACCTGGTGAAGGACTTCATGTTTGGTAAAGAAGAAGAGGAAGACCCTCAACAAGAGGGAACCACCCAGTGCTTCTACAATAGACTCAAACACAACAATTACGAAGATGGCACAGAACTGAGCAGTGTTTCATTCTGTTGTACATAAAGTCACCATGAAGCAGATCTATGACTCAACATCACCTAACAACAGCATGACTGTTTTATACAACCAATTAAGCATCTAGGTTGTTTCCAGTTTTTATAAGCAACACTGCAATGGCTATTACTGAAAAGAGTTAAAAAGTCTGTACAATTTTTACATGCAACTGCTTTGTACAGCATATTTATCAGTGTGAAGAGCATGACTAGTGTGGTTTTTTACCTGTGTATATCTTTACTGAGTGTTGTGATACTGAGCTAGGAACAACACATAAGTTACATTCAGATGCCTTGCATTTAAAAAACAAAAAACTTTTATTGTGACTTTATCACAGGTTTACACAGCAGTTTAGGCACGCACTCAACAATTTCTACACAAATTGTTCAGTAACATTGGTTACATTCTTCACAATTTTGACCTTTCTCATTATTTCCCCTCTGGTTGTTCCAGTTCCATTAGTCTAGTTTCCCTGCCCCTTATCTTCTCATCTTTGTTTTAAAGTAACCACTGACTGTAAAGGAGCTTGTATTTTAAAGAAGATGGTTCTGTTTTTGATCTGAACAAATCTGAAACAAATGTATTCAACAGAAGATTGGATTGATTGGTTTTAATCAATCAATGATAGAACATTAATAGAAGACCCTGGTCTTTCCTCTCTTCCTCCATTAATTAATTAATTTATGATGTTTCCCATGCATGTATTTGTATCTCTCGTATCTTTTGTGGTATATATTGGTATATTCTCAAGGTTGTCAGTTCAAGCCCATCAGTTACTCCTTGGGAAAAAGATGAGGCTCTCTGTTCCTGCAAAGATTTAATGGCTTGGAAGTCCTATAAAGGGTGGCTATGGGTCGTAACCAACTTGAAGGCACTTAACAACAACTATGGAAAAAAGAGCCCTGGAGGCATAGTGATTAGGCATTGGGCTGCTAAATGTAAAGTCAATAGTTCAAATCTTCTACCTGCTCCATGGAAGAAAGAATGCGACTTTGTAGGAGCAGCTCTGTTCTGTCCTCTATGCCCCATACCATAGCTCTGTCCTTGAGTCGATTCTGACTCATAGCAACCCTGTAAGGGAAAGTAAAACTGCTCCTTAGGGTTTCTGAGGGAGACTAAAAATCTTTTAAAGTGATAAGGAGCAAAGCTGTCATTTTGAGGACTAATGTGCACTTGACCCAAGCCATGGTATTTTCAGTCACCTCATATGCATGCGGACTTCTGATGTGGTACTGCCGGTTAATGCGGTAAACTGCAACGTCAGTTTGGGCCGTTAAGGCCAGCATTCCAACTCACCAGCTGCTCCTTGGAAACCCTGTACAGGGTCGCTATGAGTCGGATCCGGACTCGATGGCACTTAGCAAGAACAACAACATATGCATGTGAAACCTGGACAATGAAGACCATAGAAGAATCCATGAACTTGAATTATGGTGTTGGTGAAGAATATTGATAGTATCATATGTTGCCAAAAGAACAAACAATCTCTTTTGGATTGTGCCTTGGAAACAATGATGGTGAGACTTCGTTCTTGCACTTTGGACATGTTGTCAGGAAGGACCAGTCCCTGTAGAAAGGCATCATGCTTGGTAAAGTGGAGAGTCAGTAGAAAAGAGGAAGACCCCACCCACCCACCCCAAATGAGATGGATTGACTCAGTGGCAACAACAATGGGTTTAAACACAACAACAATTATGAAGCTGGCACCGGACCAGGCAGTGTTTTGTTCTGTTGTACTCAGGGTTGCTATGAGTCAGAACCAACTCGATAGCACCTTAACAACAACAACAGGGTCACTACAAGCTGGAATTTGCTTGTTAGCAGTAGTGTTCTTGGTTTTTTGTCTTTGCTGAATGAGAACCCAAGGGATATTTACCTGTCCAACAGAAGGAGAGAAGTCACAAGACAAAGTCTGTCTTATCAACTCAACCCTGAATCTTTTCTCAGTCTTTGAGCCCAATGATGTGAGAGCATGATTCCAAGAGGTGTAGCAGCCATGAAGCAACAAGCCTAACGATGACAGTGAGTTCTTTCCTACCTGATGGAGTTGGTGACCTACCATAGAACAAGCGTGGAGCCCAACACCCTATATAAATAATCTTTACAGTTTAGGTTTATGGTTCTCAAAGTTAGTGGTTAAGTCAGAAACTTAGATTCACCTGGAAAACTTAAAAAATGTCCTGATGCCTTAGTCATAGCCCATACCAGTAAAAACACAGTACTTCTGGGAAGGATGATGGAGTGGTATCTAGGAATCAGTGTTTTCTAAAACTCCCCAGATGATTAAAAAAAAATTTAGAACCAGTAGCTTAAACTAGTGCTTCTCAAACTTAAATGTGAATGCAAACCACCTGGGAATTTTGTATTTACAGACTGTGACTCAGAAGGTAGATCTGAGTTCGAGCTAGAGATTCTGTATTCTAGTAAGATGCTGTTGGTGTTGATACTGCTTGGCCGGGGACCACATTTTGAGTAGCAAGGGTTTAAATTCTGTTCCTTTGGCTGGGGACATCCTAATCGGTCATTTTTATGTGTGCAAAGGCCATTTTAATGATTTCCCAGCTGTGGGTGGGCATAGGGAGATAGCATCAAGGCCTTCTTCCTGCCAAGAGTCCAACAGTCCCCAACCACAATCAATGCATTTCTGGATCATGAAGCTGAAGACTATTTTCTGATCTCCTGTCCTGTGCTCATGGTCTCAGCTAGAACAGTTTACTGACCATACTCACCCAGGCTGATTGCTCCTTATGGCTCATCCTTTCTTTTGTGTGTGTGTGGGGGGCGGGGGGGGGAGGTATTCCACCACTAACCTTGACCTCAGCTATGTTCTTAATTGGTAGCAAGGGAGTGAAGTTCAGTAGGCGTCTTTCTCTTTAGGTGCTATTTTTCATGATTTTTAAAGTCAACTTCCAAACCAGGGAGGGTAAAATTCAGCCCAGAGAGAAAGGAGGCTTTGTCATAGACCCTCATTACCAACAAAGTTAACGACATCTTTACAGTTTTCTACCTCTCCTTCTAGTCTCAAAAGACCTGGCCTTCTCCTGACTGACTCATAGCCACAGCCTGTTCATTCAGCAGCTCTGAAATCTCTCAACCAGGTCATTAGTGACCACCTAGTTGTCACCTCCAATGTGCAATCTCTCTTAACCATGCAGTCCAACTGGCTTATCTATTGCTCCATTTCTCTGCTCTCCTTTATAACAAAACCCCTCAAGTCTCTTATCTTTGCGTATCCATCTCTGTATGGCCCACTAAATCCAGAGAAAGACTGATGCTAAGACATGACTCATCTATCAGTTCGTTGTATTTTGGTGGCTTGGACGTTGCTGTGAGGAGTCCTGGTGTGGCACCGTAGCATAAATACTTGACTTCTAACCACAAGATCAATAGTTCAAATGTACCAGCCATACCTTGTAAATTCTCTACAGGTTTGCTATGAGTCAGAACTAACTCCATGGCACTTAACAACATGTTGCTGCGATAATGCTGGAAACTATGTCACCAGTATTTGAAATCTCAACAGAGCTACCCATGGTTGACAGGTTTCAGTAGAACTTCCTGTCCAAGATAATAGTCCAAGAAGTAGAGGCAGACTGCTTCTGAATGGTTCAACACTGAAAACCTCTGAATAACAGTGGAACATTGTCAGATATATTGCCAGAAGATGAGCCCCTCAGGTTGGAAGGCACTCAAAATATGACTGGGGTTAGAGCTGCCTGCTCAAATGGACTTTAATGACACGGATGGAGTTAAGCTATCAGGACCTTCATTTGCTGACGTGGTACATCTCAAAATGAGGAGAAACAGCTGCAAATATCCATTAATAATCAGAATATGAAATGTACAAAGTATGAGTCTAGGAAAATTGGAAGTTGTCAAAAATGAAATGGAATGCATATATACTGATATCCTAGGCATTAGTGAAATGGACTGGCATTGGCCATTTTGAATCTGACTCATTTTGTTTACTATCGTGGGAACAACAAGTTGAGGAGGAATGGCATCACATTCATTGACAAAAAGAACATTTCAGGATTTATCTTGAAGTACAATCGGCCTGTGATAGTATAATATCCATATGCATACAAAGAAGACCAGTTAATACCAGCTAATACTACTATTCAAACGGATGCACCAACCACTAAAGCCAGTGATGATAAAATAGAATTTTGCCAACTTCTTCAGTCTGAAGTTGATCAAACATGGAATCAAGTTGCATGGATAATTACTGGTGATTGGAATGCAAAAGTTGTAAACAAATAGGAAGAATAGGTATAAAATGTGACCTTGGTGATAGAAACGATGTTGGAGATCCAATGATTGAGTTTTGCAAGACCAATGACTTACTCATTGCAAATACCTTTTTTCAACAACAGAAAAGAAGTGAATACACATGGACCTCAGATGGAATACAAAGAAATAAAATCGACTGCATCTGTCAGAAGAGACGGTGGAAAAGCTCAACATCATCAGACAAAACATGGTCGGGGCAGATTGTGGAACAGATGAACAATTGCTCATATGCAAATTCAGGTTAAAGCTGAAGAAAATTAAACAAGTCCATGAGAGCCAAAATATGACTTTGAGCATATCCCATCTGAATTTAGAGACCATCTCAAGAACAGATTTGATGCGTTAGACACTAATGGTGGAAGACCAGGAGAGTTGTGGGATGACACAAAGAACATCATACAGGAAGAAAGCCAAATGTCATTGAAAAGACAAAATGAAAAAGTGGATGTTGGAGAGACTCTGAAACTGGCTCTTGAGCACAGAGAAGCTAAAGCAACAGAAAGAAATGATGAAATAAAAACAACAGACCAGAAAATTCAAAGGGAAGCTTGAAAATCAGACAAAGTCAAGTACTATAATGAAATGCGCAAAGACCTGGAGTTAGAAAACCAAAAGGAAAAAAACAAACATGCTCAGCATTTCTCAAGCTGAAAGAACTGAAGAAAAAAATTGAAGCCTTGACTTTTTTTTTTAATGTTTTATTGTGAATTATGTGATAGTTTACATGGGAGAACATTAGTTTTACATTCATCCTATCGTATATCATTGCAAGCCTCGACTTTTGATATTAAAGGATTCTATGCAAAAATACTGAATGATGCTGGAAATATCAAAAGAAGATGTTTAATACACAGTCACTGTACCGAAAATCTTCAATCATTTCATTTCAAGAGGTACCAGATGATCAAGAAACACTAAAGGCATTGGTGAAAAACAAGGCTTTAGGAATTGACAGGGTACTAATTGAAATCTTTCAACAAACTGGAGGCACTAACTCATCTATGTCAAGAAATTTGAAAGCTACCTGGCCAACTGATTAGAAGAGATCCATAGTGTCCATTCCAAAGAATGTGACCCAACAGATTGCAGAAACCACTGAACAATATCATTAATATCACATGCAAGTAAAATTTTGCTGAAGATAATTTTAAAATGGCTGCAACAGTATATCAACAGAGAACTGCCAGAGAATCAAACCAGATTCCGAAGAGGAATTAGGAATATTATTGCTTGATGTCAGATGAATCTTGGCTGAAAGAAGAGAGTACCAGGAATATGTTTGCTTGTGCTTTATTGACTATGCAAAGGCATTCAACTGTGTAGATCATGACATACTATAGAAAACATTGCAAAGATTGGGAATTCCAGGACACTATTGTGCCTATGAGGAACATGTTCATAGACGAAGAGGTAGTTATTAGAACAGAACAAGGAGACACTGAATTGTTTAAAATCAAGAAAGCTATGTTGTCAGGGTTGTATCATTTCACCATATTTAGTCTGTATGTTGCTGTTAAATGCTGCTGAGTCGGTTCCATCTCATAGCAAACCTGTATAGAGTTTCCAAGGAGCAGCTGGTTGAGTTTGAACCACTGGCCTTGCAGCTCAAACCTACTTTGCACCATACCAGGACTCCATTCAGTCTGTATACTAAGCAAATAATTGGAAAACCTGGATTATATGAAGAAGAATGTGACATCAGAATTTGAGAAGAAAGACTCATTAACAACCTGTGATATGTAGATGACACAACCTGTCTTGATGGAAGCAAAGAGGACTTAAAATAATGATGACGATCAAAGACTATAACTTTAAGTATGGATTGTACCTCAATGGAAAAACAACCAAAACCCCCAAATTCTCATAACTTAACTAATAAGTAACATCATAATAAATGGAGAAAGATAGAAAGTTGTCAACACTTCAGTTTGCTTGGATCAGCAATCTGTGCTTCTGGAAGCAGCAGTCAAGAAATTAGGCAATTAGGGGGCACTTTCAGCAAGATGGCAGACTAGGGAGACACACTTTGAGGACCCTGTACAACAAAGATATAGGCGACCAGATGAAACGGACATGGATGAAAATCCTGGAACCCTGAATTTAAGAGGAAAGTGTTGTGAAGTGCATTGGAGTGCTTGCTGGGAGGAGAAACTGAGCAGGGACAGTGAGAGAGGGAGGCGACCAGATGTGGTGCTACCAGCTTGAACTTTTGTGAGCAGAGTCACACCAGTTATGGAAAAGGTACAATTCCTTCTTTTTCCCCATGCTCCCCTGGTGACCAGATGTGTGTCCAGCTCCCACCCTGAACAAACCCTAGTGTGTACCCTGCTCTCTGGGAGTTTGGAGCCATGTGGTTGGGAGCCATGCCATTGTGAAGCTTTGGTGCCCGGATTCAGGTGGCCTCAGGTCCAGATCTATGGACCCCACAGATTCACCAAACCAATATTTGACCAGTCAGTCACCCTGTCCCCAGCTGCCTGTGTTCCTAACCAGCTCTGTCAAGGCCCCCCGACAAACTACTTCTGGATTGAGTGCCCTGTAAATAGGTAACACGGAGGTATGTAGGAACTCCATCTAGCACTAGGAACTCCACTGTCACATCCATCCCTCACCCACCTCATACAATTCTTAGGCTTGCAAGAACCCCCCACCTCCTCCAACAGCTGCACTGTGTTTTTGTTTGGGATTTAGTTTTTTCCTTTTGTTATTCCATTGTTTTTGCCTATTTTTTTTTCCTTCTTCTCTTCCCATGCCCTTGAATTTTATCCTTTCTATATTAGCTTTTGTTTTTCATTCTTTTCTTGTTTCTCAGTTCCCCTCTTCTTTTCCCCCACCCCTTTTGATCTTTCTTTACTACTCTCTACTCTTTCTTTTTTCATCTTCCCTCTCTTGGGTTTTTCTGTTTTATTTATTATTTTAATTTCTTCCTTTTGCTTCCTCTATTTTTTTTCTTCTGTAGCTCCATTTCCCTGGTCCTCTTTTGTCTTTATAGTTATGATAATTCTTTTTTTTTTTTTTTTTGTAGATACTTTTTATTGTGAATTGAGTGAGAGTTTACAGAGAAGAGTGTCTGTTTTATATTCAACAAATAAAACAATTTATTGCATCTCCATGTTTGCAATCCCCCTCATGTAACAACAGTTATCCCACTTCCTCCCTGTGGTTCTTATCTCCATTCCGCCCTCTTTCCCATTGCTTCTCAACTTTGTCCCTAGGTAAATGTTGCCTTTTTTAATCTTGAATTGTTGACCAGTTCATGGTGAGCATACCTTACTAGCTTACTAGTGTTGTTCCACTGGATACCTATCTACTCTTGGCTGAAAATTGAACCACGAGGGGGAGTTCTGTTCTGAGCCCGAACAGTGACAGAGAGTCATAGTCTTGGGTTCCTCCAATGTCTTTCTGACCAGAAAGCTGGTCTTTTTTTTTTTTTTTAATTTTGAAGTTTGTTTCACATATTCTCCCACTCTATCCAGAGCCTTCTGATACAATCCCTTTCAGAATAGTTGGTAGTGGGACCTTCTAATTCTTCTGGTCTCAAAGTCATGGTGACTGATGTTCACATCAATGTTCCATGATTCATTGAACTAGTTGATTTCAAGCATCTTCAATTTTCAGCCCTATTCTTTCTTCTACCTTAAATGGCCCATGATGTCTACTGACACTATGGTCCTGAGCACCCAGGCCCAGCAACCCATTATCTTAAGATGTTTGATAATGTCTAAGAAGTTTTCATCATTTTGCCCAATATGTTCCACCACACTCATAGGTGTGCTTAGAGCAAAAGTAAATACCCTGTATCAATATCCTCTGTCAAATTCTTATATATTTGTGGGTCTACTCCCACTCTCCCTCCCATACCTGTTAAGTCTGTGTGTCTATCCTCGTGTCTACCCATAAATCACTGTCATTGCAGGATTGTGTATATAACAGTATTTATCTCTATTCCCTTTAACCCTCACATTTTTCTGTGTCTTCATCTATCTTCATCATTCTTTTGAATTGAATTCCCTCTTTTTGTATATTTCCTTCTCTGTCACCTGAGTTAGTATGTGTCTACCCTCTAGCCAGTGAATTACTACTCTCCCTTTCCTTCCATCCCTGGTAAACATCAAGGAATGTTTCTCTTAATATGAAAACTTTTTCTTGAGTTTTTACACTAGTGGTCTCATACAATATTTGCCCTTTTGTGATTGACTAATTTCACTCAGCATAGCGTCTTCCAGGTTCATCCATGTTATGAGGTGTTTTCCAGATTCATCCTTATTCTTCAGTGTTACTTAGTATTCCATTGTGTGAAAGGACCAACGTTTCTTCATCCTTTCTTCCAGTGATGGGCACTTAGGCTATCTCCATCTTTTTTGCTATTGTGAATAGTGATGCTATGGACATGGGTGAGCATATGTCTACTTGTGTCCTGGCTCTTAGTTCTTGAGGATCCATACTAAGTAGAGGAATTGCTGAGTCAGACAGTACTGCTCTTCCCAACTTGTTGAGGTAGCACCATAACATTTTCCACAGGATGTCACACCAGCAATGTAGGAGGCTCCCAGTCTCTCCACACCATCACCGGCATTTGTTGTGTTCTGTTTTTTGTTAACTTTGCTATTAATACTGTGGCGAAGTGATACCTTATTGTTTTTACTTGCATCTCCCTAATGGCTAATGGGACTCCTGGTGTGGCGCTGTAGGATCAGCACTGGACTGCGAACCACAGGTTGGCAGTTCAAACCCACCAGCTGCTCCTCAGAAATCCTATATAGTGTCGCTATAAGTCAGAACCAATTCAGTAGCACTTAACAACAACAACAATGGCTAATGATCACGGACATTTCTTTATATGTTTGTTGGCCACCCGAATGTCTTATTTAGGCTGCTGCTCTTTTTCTTGAAGGTGTTGTAGTTTTCTGTAAATTTTAGATATTAGTCTCTTGTCTGATATCATTCTTAACTTACCGGAAAAATTGGCAGTTTTTAATTTTAATTTTATTTATTGTGGCAAAATTTATAACAAAAATATTGCCATTTTAGTCACTTTTAAATGCACAGTTAAGTGACATTAATTAGTCATCATGTTGTGCAATCACCACCAATATCCACTTTAAAATGGTTTTCAACATCCCAAACAGAAACTCAACACCCGTCCAACAATGCCTCCCACTCTGTCTTCCCCGGTCCCTGTGTTGTTGTTGGTGGTGTTAAGTGCAGTTGAGTTGATTTTAACTCATAGCCACCCTGTATAGGGTTTCTGAAGAGTGGCGGGTGAGTTTGGATTTCTGACCTTTCAGTTAGCAATCCAGTGCTTATTCTACAGCCCCACACCTGGTTCCTGGTGGTAACCACTAATAAACTGCTTTCTCTGCATTCATCAATTCTAGATATGTCACATATGTGGGGTCATCCAATAGTTGTCCTTGTGTCTGGCTTATTTCACTCAGCACAATGTCTTCAAGGCTCAGCCATGCCATACTGTATGTCAGAACTTAATTTCTCTTTGTTTGTCATTGTGAAGTGCCATGGAGTTGATTCTGACTCATAGTGACCCTGTATAGGGTTTCCAAGGAGCAGCTGGTTGGTTTGAACTGCCGACCTTGTGGCTCACAGTTCAGTGCTGATCCACAGTGCCACACCAGAAGTCCTCATTTCTCTTTATGGCTGAATAATTGTACATATATGTAATTGTATGTATATACAATGATTGGATGTATACTGTATGTATAGACCCCATTTTGTTTGTTCAGTCATCTGTTGATGGATGCTCAGGCTGTCCCATCTTTTTTGCCCATTGTGACTAGTGCTGCCGTGAACAATATGTACACAGCCAGCTAGCTTTCCATACAGTTAAACTTCATTTGTCTCCCATGCTCACTTACTTATGTCAGGACACCGCACTCACCTGGCTTCAATCTTATCTCACTGGCTCCTCCTTGTCAGTGTCCTAGGTCGGTTCAGCCTCCTCTTCCTGACCTCTCCATGTTGGGACCCTGGGTTCAACCCCCTCCTTTTTACCTTCCATCTAAGTCTTTCTTGGGGGTCTCAATCTCTCCCTTGAGTTCCAGACTCATATCTGCACATCTCTAACTACACAGGCCGCTGGGATGGTGTGAAAAAGAGTTGTGTGGACCTTATCTGATGTCCTCTGACTCATAAGGGGAAAGGAGAATCAAACCCAGCATTAACCCAAAGCTGATTCCTATAGTGTTAAGGTCAAACACCTCCAGCATTCTATCTTTTCTATCAGATTTGACCACAACCATCCTTTCCACAAGAATCTCTGGTTATATAATGGTTGTAAGTTGGGCTGCGAATCTCAAGGTCAGCAGTTCGAAACTACCAGAGGGGTTGTGAATGAAAGCTGAGGCTTTCTGCTCCCTTACACTTTCTAGAGTCCTGGTGTGACGCTGTGGGTTAATGCGCCAGACTGCAAAGCCGTTTGAACTGCAAGGTTGCTTGTCGCTGGTTCAAGCTCACCAGCTGCTCCTCAGAAACCCTACATAGGGTCGCTATGGGTTGGAACCAACTTGACAGCACTCAACAACAACAACAACAACAATCCTTTGCACAGTACTCTCTGCTCAGCTGGGTTGGGTTTGCTATGTCTTTGCAATGGGGCACATAGGACTCAGACACCATAGTCACAGTTTGGGGTTTATTAGGGAAGTTTACAGGTTACAATTCAGGATTACGGTTCTTTCAGTCAGGGGAGCCTCTTCCCAGCCATGTCCATGGCCAAGAACCTTAACCTCTCAGTCACTGGTTCCTTGGCATCTAGCCTGCTCCAGGACTGCACAAAGTTCTTCTAATATTGCTGACAACTGCCCAGCTGGGCTTTGCTGATGAAAGCCTCCACCCAAAGGTGCTCAGGAAACTTAGCTCCCCAATTAAATGCCTGGTGGCACCTCACTCCTTTAATGAGCTTCCAGCCCAAATGCACTCTGCTTTACTTGCTCTGGGGGCTGGTAAACCCACCAGTCTGTCTGGTGCTATGGCTCTTAGTGCTGAAGCTGCCGTTCCTCTGCTACTGTCTCAAGGTTCAAAGCACAGAGGACGAGCTCCACTCCTGGCTTTTCTTTGATGGTAGTGAGATCCCCTACTCTTGCTTCTGAGATGGCTCATTTTATATGCATGTTGGAGACCCAAGTTTTTACAATCATAATTAACCCTGTTAATAATCACTCACCCTGTTAATAATCCTATCAGTGTTGTTTCTCACTTTCTCTTACCCAGACCTGTCAAGAAAAAAAAAGTTGTGTTTGGTGGGAGTTACAAAGGCTGTAAGCAGATGGGTCATATGAAGTAATTCACTGCTCTGTAAGGACTAATGGGCACCTCAAATTCTACAAGTCTCAGGACGAATCTTAAATTCCCTTCACCTTGGTCATTCCCTTAGAAGCTCACACAGAAACCATTGCTCCTGTTGTTGTTGGGTGCCATCAAGTTGATTTTGATTCATAGCCACCTCACGTGAAGGAGGTCACCAGTCTTCCTCTCATGAAGTCAGTGAATGGGCTCAAATTCCAGTCTTCTGTTAGCAGCCCATCGCTTAACCATTATGCCACTAGGACCCCTAACTCATTGCTCCTAGACTCCTCTAAAGCAACCCCCCAGTTCTCCCCACAACCTCTTTCCCTGACCCACTGCGGCGCCTTCCTTCCTGGTCTCCCAGGAAGTGTTTCTACTTGTCCTCTAGTTGCCTGTTTTTCACACGGCAGCCGACATGACCCTTGTAAACCTATATTAGATCCTATCACTTTTTCTGCCCAAAACCTCTAGACTTACTGTCAGACACAGAGCAAAAAACTGAACCCCACAACCCCTAGGGGTCTGGCCCTCATTTGTCACCACACTCTCCTTGCTTCCTCACTGAAACCACACTGACACTGGCCTCCTCACTCTGCCTCAAACGTGTCAAGTTCCTTTTGCCCTTACCTTTGTACTTGCTGTTCCTTCTTTCTGAAGAGCCCTTGCCTTCAAATCTACATCTTCTACTTCCTTAATTCATTCAGGCCTTTACTCAATGTCTTTTCTTCAGAGACTTTGCCTGGTCACCAAGCAAAATGGTTCTCCCTTTCTCCCCCACCCAATCACTCTCCCTTGTTGCTTCATATTTCTTCTGAATGCTTACCATTAGAATTATGTTATCTATGAACTTCCTTAGTGTTTGTTTTTTTAATGTTTTATTGTGAATTATATGATAGTTTACATGGGAGAACATTAGTTTTACATTTATTCTATCATATAGCATTTCATTGCCATGGTTACAACCATGCATCATCAACCAACCAAACGGTATACCCTGCAAGCCTGCCCTCTACACTGCCCCCCTTCCCCAGTCTTCAGCACACAGTCGCTCTCCCTCTCTGGATCTCAAGTCCCTAGCTGCTCCATCGCTCCACGTCATCGTCTCTGCCTCCATCTTAGGCATCGCTGCTTCTCTGGGTAGGGTCCCGCTCTCGGCTCTTCTCCGTTGACTTCCTTAGTGTTTTGTGGTCTGGTATGTAAGCCCCTGAGAGTTGGGCCTTGTTTGCATGGTTCGTGGCTGTCCCTGCAGAGCTGAGCACAGTGCCTGGCACATAGCAGGTAGTGAATCAATGAAGGAGCAAGTGTTGCCCAGACACTCCAGACACATAATGTGAGGAAGGCGCCTCAGCTCAGGCTTGTCCACCCCCACCTCTCCACCCCGGAGAGCTGCTTACAGCAAAGGAACTAACTGCATGCAGCCTGTTCTAAGAATGATTTCTTGGTTACCAGTTATGGCCATCACTTCTGTGTCTGGCCCCTAGGGGACTTCTTTAGCCAGCCCTGGGGTTCATTTGGAGCCTAACCCCTCTTATTCCCTTACCTGGGATTCCACAGGCTTTGAGGCAGGCAGGATGTTCACTGGAAGCACCAGGGACTGAACATCCATCCACCTAGACCCCTCCCTCTTTGGCCATTTTCCTGGAGGATAGTGAGTCCCTGCCCTGGTCCTTTCCACTCAGGCTGAGAAGTTAGAGAAGCCTACTGTCTTGGTTAAGTAGCAAAGTGGTTACAAGTTGGGCTGCCAACCTCAAGGCCAGCAGTTTGAAACTATCAGCAGTTCCGCAGGAGAAAGATGAGGCTTTCTGCTCCCGTATAGATTTATAGCCTCAGAAACCCTATGCAGGGTCACTGTGACTTGCAACCGACTCCACAGCACACCACCACCACTGACTGATCACGTCAGGGGAAAAGCCTATATGCAAATAAGCTCTCATTCACTGGTTCAGAGGTAGAACTTTTCATTTTTTTAGGAGGAAGAGACTCAACTCAATCTATAGCCATTATTTTGGAAATGCCAGCTGCCCTAGGGGCTACTGATCAGCCTCAGGAGTGGATTAAACCAAACCCATTGCCATTGCATTAATTTCAACTTAGTGATCCTCTAGGACAGAGTGGAACAGCTGTTGTTGTTGTGAAGTGCCGTCGAGTCCATTTCAACCTATAGTGACCCTGTATAGGGTTTCTGAGGAGTGACTGGTGGACTTGAACCGACAACCTTGCAGTTCAAATGGCTTTGCAGTCTGGCACATTAACCGGCAGCACCACACCAGGACCCCGTGGAACAGCTAGTGGGTGCAAATCTTTCTGTTAGCAGCTGAGCACATAACCATTGTGCCACCAGGGCTCCTTGGGAGTAGATTGTTGTTCAATGCCTTTGAGTCAGAGGAGTAACTGGTGAGTTTGAACTGCTGACCTTGCAGTTAGCCATCAGTCCAGTGTTTATCCTACAGTACCACACCAGGACTTCTGGGAGTAGATAGATTGTTGTTGCTGTTAAGTGCCGTCCAGTCAATTCTGACTCATAGTGATCCTGAATAGGGTTCCCAAGTTGTGGCTGGTAGGTTTGAACCAACACTCTTATGGTTAGCAGTCCAGTACTGATCCTTACAGCGCCACACCAGGACTCGCCGCGAGTGGATTAGAAGCTCCTCTTGCCTCTCAGTCTCCTAACTTTCCACAGCCCAGTTGGAGTGATCCCTCTCCTGACTCAATGCTTCCTCTGGCAGCACTCACCACCTTCAGCCTCCTCCCAGGGATGAAGGTGCATGCACCCCCTCACCACTCCCATGGAATGGTAGATGCAAACAGCAGTAGTTCCTAAGCCAAAAACTGGCTGCCGCCAAGTCAATTCGGTCCCTATAGGGCAGAGTCCTGGTGTGGCACTGTGGGATAATTTGCTGAACTGCAATGTTGGTTTGAACCACAAGGCCAGTGGTTCAAGCTCACCCATCGCTCCTTGGAAACCCTATACAGGGTTGCTATGAGTCAGAACCAACACTACAGCACTTACCAACAACAATAGGATAGAGTAGACACATTCCATGGAGTTTCCCAGGCTGTGATCTTGATGGGATCAGACTACTACATCTGCCAACCTTTTGGTTAGCAGCCAAGCACTTATCCACTGCTCCACCAGGGCTCCTCTCCTAAACCATTGCTGGTAAGTGCCAGGGATGCTTTCCACTCATAGGGTTTCTAAGGCTGTGTGGTGCTGTAGGATCAGCACGGGACCATGAACCACACAGTTCAAACCCACTAGCTGCTTCTCAGGAACCCTCTACAGGGTCATTATGAGTTGGAATCGACTTGACGGCACTCAACAACAACAAATTTTTATAGGAGCAGAAGCCCTCATCTTTCTCCATGGAGTGGTTGGTGGATTTGAACCTCTGACCATGCAGTTAGCAGTCCAGTACTTATCTACAGTGCCACACCAGGACTCAAGCCATGTTGTTGTTGTTGTTGCTAAGTGCCATCAAGGTGACGCTGACTCATAGTGACCCTGAGAAGCAGTTGGTGGGTTTGAATTGCCAGGCTTGTGGTTAGTAGTCCAGTGTTTATCCTATCAAGTCTCCTAAACCATTGTTGTTGAGTGCTGTTGAGCCTGTTTCAACTCATAGGGAGCCTGCATAGGGTTTCTGAGGAGCAGCTGGTGGGTTTGAACCATTGACATTGTGGATAGCAGTCCAGTGCTGATCCTACAATGCCACACCAGGAATCCATACTGTGCCAAATGCTGCCCCTCCCCCAAAAAACCTCCCTTCAGGAAAGGAGATTAAAATTGCAGATTCCTGGGCTCTAGTGTCTGATTCTTCTGGTTTGGGGGTGGATCCCAGAATCTGTATTTTTAACCAACTGCCAAGTCTTCTAATTCAGAAGATCAACAAAACTAAATAGTTTATAAGAAATGCAGATGCCTGGGCCTCACCCCCAGATCCTGATTTCACTGGTCTGGGCATCAGTACTTTTAAAGCCCTTGCTGTCCTTCCCACCCACACGGATTGGTGGGATTGAGAACCACTTCTGGACAGGGTGCTCAGCAAACAAGCGATGACCTGAATGAAGGCGCTGGTTAACATGGAGATCTTTTTTCCTGGGAGGGGTGAGTCATTGAACCAGGTTGCCAGCTGTGAACAATTCCATCTGGCCAGTGTTTCCTTAGGAGCCCCGTGCCAGGCCCTTGCTGGTTGCTGGGGAAAGACAAAGCAATGTGGTCCTCTCAGTGTTTCCATTCCCTGTGGAGAGCCAGTCTGCCTGCTCGGCAAGTGGTGAGGCAGTCATGTGGGCTGGGGGTTAGGAAGTGTGGGCTGGGGTGTGTGAGGCCAGACTCTAGGTGCTGACTGTGTACAGGCTGGTTCAATCCAGCAAACCTGCGAGGATGGCATCGATGGGTGAGAGGAGGGAGGTCAACAGAGTTGAGGTGTCTGACCTTGAACCCAGACATGCCCCAAGCACTCTACTGTCCCTCCTCTAGGCACTGAGTAAGGGCAGGAACAGTCCTGTTAGGCAGGAAGATCTTAATAGTCAGCCCCAGGTGTTTGCTCCTGAGGATGGTGGGGTGGGGTGGGGAGCCTTGGAGTTTACTGACCGGGGGGTAGAATGCATCCATCAGTACCAGCTGAGGGAAACTTTGGATAGACTGCAGGTATTGTATTTGGGTAGTTCCTCCTCAAACCTCCCACCCCTTTGTATGCATCCCCACTACCATCTTGGTGTTCTCTTGTTTCCCCTACTCTATAAGGTTATGCTCATGAGGAACCTGCACACAGAGCAATAGGCATTTAGTTGTTCAAACAGAACAAGAGGATTCTGAATGGTTTTAAATCAGGAATGGTGTGCAATAAATAGGGTTGTTCCTGTCACCATACTGATTCAGTCTGTATGCTGAGCACATAATCCAAGAAGTTGTATTATAGGAAGAAGAATGTGGCATCAGGATTGGAGGAAGACTAACAACCTGCGATATGCTGATGACACAACTTTGCTTGCTGGCGGCAACGAGGACTCATTTTTCATGTCCACGAGAAGCAGACTTTTGGTGAGTAGTGACTGGGTTTGGGAGTCAGATGGGCTGTCATGGATTATCGATAAATCAGAACAGGTGTTGTCATGGATTGACTTGTGTCCCCCCAAATAGGTGTCCCACTGGCGGGGCCATGATTCTCAGTGGTTTGGCGCTATGTAATCATTTCCCAGGTGTGGATCCGGGTGGGATGCAACACCCTTCCCCGGGTCACAGCCTTATTTCATGTGAGGGGTTTCCCTGAGGCATGGTCTGCATCTCCGTTCATCTTACAAAAGATAAAAGGAGAGAGAGGTACTTCAGTCCCAGAAAGAAAGGAGAGCCAGGTGCAGAGCACATCCTTTGTACCCAGAGTCCCTGCGCTGAAGATCTAGACCCAGGGGAAGATGGACGCCAAGACACATGGAGACCTGCAATCAACACCAGGCCATGGATAATGAGAGGAGGCAAGGTCTCTCCCCAGAGCTGAGAAAGAGAGAAAGCCTTCTCTTAGACTTGGCACCTGAATTCAGACATGTAGCCTCCAAAACTGTGAAAGAACACAGTCTGTCCATTAAAGCCATCACTTGCGGGATTTCTTTTACAACAGCACTACAGAACTCAGACACATGGTCTGCTTCTTGATTAACTACATGACCTTGGACAAGTTTTAGATTCCTCAGTCTCAGTTTTCTCATTCCTATGGGGTGGGGGGTGGGAGAGGTGTTGTTAAGTGCCATTGAGTTGATTCTGACTCATAGCAACCCTGTATAGGGTTTATGAGGGGCAGCTGGTGTGTTTGAACTGCTGCCCTTGTGGTTCACAGTCCAGTATTTATCCTACAGAGCCATGATGGGGTGATATTCAGAGGAGTAACATGAAGTTAAATCGGGCACCTGACACACAAGAGGCACTTAAAATGCATTACTGTATAGTCCATAGCCCAAAGGCCCCTCGTTGAATGGCTGTGTTAGATGCCATCAAGTACATTCGGACTCATAGTAACCCTGTGCAGGGCTTCCGAGGAGCAGCTGGTGGATTTGAGCAGACCACCTTGCAGTTCCAACCAGCCTTGAGGTTCAGTGCTTATCCTACAACACCACATCAGGATGCCCATTGAACGATTGTTGTTGTTGTTAAGGGCCATAGAGTCGATTCCGACCCATAGCAACCCTGTATAGGGTTTTCAAGGAGCAGCTGGTGAGCTTGAATCACTGACCTTGCAGTTCAAATGACTTTGCAGTCTGACGCATTAGCCCACAGTGCCAGGACTCCATTGAATGATTAGACCTTCCCATATGCTCAAAGAGTTGTTACTACACACACACACACACACACCTAAAAATTTGTTTCTCAGGTTGCCTGACTCCTATTTTAAGCCTTGGACCACTAGTGCCAAAAAATTTCTTGGGACTGGAATGTTTCTAAGGTTGTCTCTGAGGGCCATACCAGTGCCCACTTTGTGTCCTCCCTGGGTTTCCCAAGGTCCTATTTGCAAGGCACTGCTGCAGTCAAGACTTTCTCATCTGGGATCATCAAATCCATGGGGAAAGCTGCACAGCCTGATTAAGATGTTATGTTTCCTTGTTCGGAGCTAAAATTATCTTACCTCATGCTGATTAGAAACGAGCAGCTTGAATGCCTTTGGTGAATTAAAATGCAAATAAAATCAATTATTAAATGCCCCTTTTTTTGTTTTGTTTTCTGAACAAACCTTACAAATATGTGTTTTCTAGAGAAAACTCCCGGCATTCCTGGTAATGGCATGGTCAGAGACCCTTAGACTAATGGGATTCATCTGAGAATGGTGGTGTCATTGCTTTAGTAATTTGTCCTCAGGCTTTGTATTCTGTAAGAAAAGTTGTCCTTCATATTGGGGTTAGTGGTAGGAGGCTACACCCCCAAACTGTACTTGCCATCCTATGCCAGGACTAATGTTTGGGATGAGGGATGGGATCTGAGTTTCAGATTAAGGCTGTCGAGCCTTTGTCGTACGTTGTTGTTAGGTGCCGCCAAATCTGTACCAACTCATAGAGACCCCAAGCACAATAGAGCAAAACATTGCCTGGTTCTGTACTAACTTCACAATCACTGCTACGCTTGAGCCCATTGCTGCTGCCACTGTGCCAATCCATTTCATTGGAAGTCTTCCTCTTTTTTGCTGGCCCTGTACTTTACCAAGCATGATGTCCTTCTCCAGGGACTGGTCCCTCCTTGTAATATGTCCAAAGTGGGAGAGACAAAGTCTCGCCATCCTGGCTTCTAAGGAGCATTCTGACTGTACTTCTTACAACACAAATTTGTTTATTTTTCTAGAAGTCCATGGTACTTTTAATATTCTCCTTTAGCACCATAACTCAAATGCATGAATTTTTGTCATAATAGATGCGATTATTATAATAGACACTGTTTCCATTCTCCCACCATATACCAACATCTTATATACTTCCTCTTGCTAACTTCTCCCAACAGTTCAATGAAGTAGGTATTAATGTTCCCATTTGGTAGTCAAAGAAACTGAGGCTCAGAGAGTG
This sequence comes from Chrysochloris asiatica, assembly GCF_000296735.1. NCBI lineage: Eukaryota > Metazoa > Chordata > Mammalia > Afrosoricida > Chrysochloridae > Chrysochloris > Chrysochloris asiatica. Next base: position 10,929,256 of record NW_006408597.1, read on the forward strand.
TCTCTTAATCCATTCATTTCAAAATATTTATTGAGCTCCCAATGTGTGCTAAGTACTTTATTAGAGACTAGGCATCAAAGAAAAATCCCTGCCTCGTGAAGTTTAAAATCTAGTGGGAATGGGACTGATATTACTCACCTAACACAGATCCATGTATCAGAACACTTTGGTAACATGTCTGATTGAGTTGTTTCAGTCCTCTTATGACTTTAGAGAAATGCTGTGTAAAATATAAGAAAAAACACTTTAAAAAATACAGTTGAGCTCAAAAGGAAGAAAGGAAAATCCCTAGATTCCAGACATATTACAAGAAATCAAAGCCATAGTATGGAGTGAGCGATAAGCCTTGGCTCATGGGATTTTGACTAGACAAAGGCCCTAAGGCCTGGAGCCTACAGTTCTGAGGGTCTTTCAGGGATGTGGACAGCCCTAGGCTGTTAGAATCAGAGGGCCTGGAACTGGGATCTGTGCATATAGTGTGGAACCTTAAAGAGCTGCTCCACTCAGGGGAAAGGGAGATTGGAAAAACTCCACCAACCAGGTCTGTTGAAGGAGCAATGAAGCTTTCTAGGAATGTCTAGGTGTGTCCCCAAATAGACAAGAGGGGTAGACTGCCCCACCAAACCACTTCCTCTTTGCCATTGGTCCCAGAAAGCCTATGCCAACGAATTAACAAAAAAGTTAGTCTAGTACTTTGGGCCTTGACAGAAGCAAACCTCAAAGTAATCTGTAATGGTTTCCTCCAGAAAAACAAAAGCCCATGAAGATAAGTGCCTTGCCAACATTCACAAACATCACAGGGAAATAAACCACACTATCGGATAAGCACGCAACCATAAGGTCAGTTTAAACTGCAAGGCTGACTGTTCAAACTCATCAGCTGCTCCTCAGAAACCCTATACAGGGTCGCTCTGAGTTGGAACCGACTCAACAACACTTACCAACAACAACAAGAGATAATTATTATGTGAAAAAAAAAGCCCCCCCCAAACAATAACAAACAAACCAGGAGAATTTACTCCCTAAGAAATCTGAGAGCATAAAATAAATATGTTTAAATGATTATAAAGATTGTTTAAAAACTTTATTGGGAATTGAGTGACGCTTTACAGAGCAGATCATCAGTTTTACATTCAACAATACATACACTTCATTTCATCTCAGTGATTGCAATCCCCCCCCCCACATGTAATATCACTTATCCCGCTTCCTCCTTGTGGTTCTTATTTCCATTTCTTCTTTCCAACACTTCTGAATTCTGTGCTTAGGGAAATACTGTCCTTTTGATCTCAATGGTTGACTATTCTATGGTGAGCGTACCTCACAAATGTTGTCCCCACTGTGTCATAGCTATCTAGGACTTGGCTGAAAATTGAGCCAAGGGTAACCAAAGACCATAGTTTTGGGTTTCCACCAGTTTCTATCTGACCAGTTGTTTTTGCTGTTAAGTGCTGTTGAGTCTGTTCTGACTTATAGCGACCCTGTATAGGGTTTCCAAGAAACAGTTGATGAATTTGAACCATCAACCCTGCAGTCCAGTGCTTATCCTACGGTGCCTCATTTTTTTTTTTTTTTATGATTTTGAGTTTTGTTCTACATTTTCTCCTCTATCCAGGACCTTCTAATGTGATCCCTTTCAAAGCAGTTGGTAAAGGTAGCCAGACACACACAATTCAGTTCTGCTGGCATCAGGGTTGTGGAAACTGATGTTCACATGATCATCAGTCCATTGGAATAATTGCTTCCAAGTGTCTTCAATTTCTATCACTCTTTTTTTCCTTCAGATGCGGAGAGACCAATAGTCGCACCTGAGATGGCTGCTCAGGAACTTTGAAAATCCCAGTCACTACTCACCATAGTAGGATGTAGAACATTGTCTTGTGGACACTGTTATGCCAATTGACCATGGTGTCCAGGTCCCACAGCTCATTCTCTGGAGGTATTTGGTAATGTCTGAGACGTTTTCATAACTTTGCCCCCTATATGATCCACAACATTCATGGATATATTTACAACAAAGGTAAATACTCATGTACAAATATCTTCTGTAGTGTAATGGTTACAAGTCGGGCTGCTAAACCTCAAAGTCAGCAGTTCAAAACTACCAGCAGTTCAAAAGATGAGGCTTTCTGCTCCCGTAAAGATTTACAGCCTTGGAAACCCTATACAGGGTCGCTATGAGTTGGAACTGACTCAATGCCACTTAACAACTACAAGTTTTATATGAGGTCCTGGTGCGGCACTGTGGGTTAATGCACTGGACTGCAAGGTCGGTGGTTTAATCTCACCAGCCACTCCTCGGAAACCCTATACAGGATTACTATGAATCAGAACCAACTTGATGGCACTGAACAACAAGTTGGTTTTGGAGTTGTGTTTTGGAGTTGCCTCCACTCTCAGTCCCACATCCATTCAGCCTGTGCATCTATCCATGTATCTCCCCATTGGTCATTGTTATAACACGACTGTATATATAGCCATGTTTAGCTCTGTTTCCTTTAACTCTTGCACTCCTCCTCATGTATTCCCCTGCCTTTATCATCCTCTGCCAACCTCCCTATTTTAGTATTTTTCCTTCCTAACATCTGTCTACCCTCTAGCCAGTGAATGATACTCCCTTCCCTTCCACTCCTGATAACCATCAAAGAGCATTATTTTTTTCTTGTTTTACTTTTACATTAGTGGTCTCAGTATTTGTCCTTTTGCAATTGACTAATTTCCTCCAGGTTCATCTATGTTATGAGGTGTTTCAAAGGTTCAGAGTTGTTCTTTAGTGTTGCATAGTATTTCCTTGTGTTCATGTGCCAAAGTTTGTTTATCCATTCTTCCATTGATGGGCATTTAGATTGATTCCATCTTATTGCTATTGTGAACAGTGCTGAGATGAACATGGGTGTGCATATATCTATTCATGTTGTGGCTCTTATTGCTCAAGGATAGATACCAAATAGAGGGATTGCTGAGCCAAATGGTACTTCTATTTCCAACTTTTTGAGGGAGCACCACACCATTTTCCAAAGTGGTTGCACCATTTTCCAATCCTACAAGAAATGTATGCGGGTTTCAGTCTCTCCACACCGTCACAAGCAGTTGCTGTTTTCTGTTTTTGTTTTTTAACTTTGTACTAATGCTGGGATGAGATGATATCTCATTGTTGTTTTGACTTGTATTTGGCTCAGTAGGATAAGCACTAGACTGTGAACCATGAGGTCAGAGGTTTGAGCCCAATAACCACTCTGTGGGAGGAAGATGAGGCTTTCTACTCCCATAAAGATATAGCCTCAGAAACGCTACACAAGGTGACTAAGAGTCTGAACTGACTCAACACCATTTAACAACAACATTAATGGCTAATGATCACAAGCAATAATTCATGTTTGTTGGCTTCCTTAATGTCTTTGGTGAAGTGTCTGTTCATGTTGTCTGCCCTTTTTGAATAGTTTTGTCTTTTTCTTATTGAAATGTTGAAGTTTTCTATAAATTTTAGCGATTACTCCCTTGTTTTATATGCCATTGCCCAAAAATTTTCCCAGTCTGTGAGTTCTTTTTATTCTTTAGGTTAAATCTTTTGTTGCACATAAGTGCCTAATTTTTAGGAGTTCCCAGATATCTAATTTGTCTTCTGCTGTTTGTGTTTTTTCAGTTATGTTTGATAGTATATTATGCTATATATCAGAGTCCCTAAATTTGTTCCTAATTTTTCATTGATGATCTTTATAATTCCAGGTCTTACATTTATTTTTTAATCCATGTTGAGTTTGTTTTTTATATAGTGCAAGATATGAATCTTGTTTCATTCTTCTGCAAGTGGATTTCCAGTTTTGCAAGCATCATTTGTTTAAAAGTCTATCTTTTCCTCATTAAATGTAAAACATCTGGATTGGAATTACATTATGTCTGTAGATTGCTTTGGGTAGTATTGACATTTTCACAATGTTAAGTCTTCCTATCCATGGCCATGGTATATTCTTCCATTTATGTAGCTCTCTTTTGGGTTCATACAGTAGTGTTTGGTAGTTTTCTTTGTATAGGCCTTTTGTTTCTCTGGTTAGATTTATTCCTAAGTATTTCATCTTTTGGGTGGCTATTATAAATGGTATTTTCTTGATTTCCTTTGCAGAGCTGTCTTTGTTAATATAGAGGAATCTGACTGATAATTTATTGATCTTGTACCCTGTCACATTGCTGAATCTTTTAATGAGTTCCAATAACTTTCTCCTTGAGTCTTTAGGATTTTCTCTGTATAGGATCACATCATCTGCAAAGAGTCAATTTGGATGCCTTTAGCTTCCCTTTCTTGCCTTATAGCTCTTGCCAAGACTTTCAGCACAATAATGAATAAGAGTGGTAAAGGGCATCCTTTTCTGCTTCTTGTTCACAAGAGGAATGCTTTCAGTTTCTCTCCATTGACAGTAAAGTTGCCTGTTGGTTTTTGTATATATGCCCAAAATTATGCTGAGGAATTTCTCTTTAATTCTTATTTTGTTGGGTGTTTTTATCAGGAATAAGTGATGGATTTTGTTAAATGTCTTTTCTGAATCAATCAATATGATCATGTGGTTTTCTTTTCCTTTGTTTTATGTATGCGATTAATTGCATTGATTGTTTTAATTATATTGAGGTATCCTTGCATGGTCACTGTACCAAAAGGAAATGGTTAATATTTAACCATTTCAAGAGGTAGCATATGATCAAGAGCCAATGATACAGAAGGAGGAAGTC
>NW_006408597.1:10934077-10945379 GCF_000296735.1 Chrysochloris asiatica
GTAGAAGAATTGATACATTTGAATTATGGTGTTGGAGGAGAATATTGAAAGTGCCATAGGCTGCCAGAAGAACCAATAGATTTGTTTTGGAAGAAGTGCAACCAGAGTGCTCCTTGGAGGCCAAGGTAGCCAGACTTCGTCTCTCATACTTCAGACATATTGTCAGGAGGGAAGAGTCACTGGAGAAGGATATCATTTTTATTAAGGTGGAAGGTCAGAGAAAAAGAGGAAGCCCCCCCAACGAGAGGGATTGGCCAAGTGGCAACATCGATGGACTCAAGAGCAGCAACAGTAGTAAGGTTGGCCCAGGATTGGGCAGTGTTTCGTTCTGCTGTGCATAAGGTTGCTATGAGTCAGTACCAATTCGATGGCACCTAACAACAACAACAACAACAACATCCTTGCATGGAGTACTGGTGTGACACTTTAGGATAAGCATTCGACCATAAGGTTGGTTTGAACCACAAGGTTGGCAGTTCAAACTCACCAGCTGCTCCTTGGAAACCCTATACAGGATTGCTACAAGTTGGAAACAACTCAACGGCACTTAACAATAACATCCTTACATACCTGGTATGAATCCCACTTGGTCATACAATATTTGATATATTATTGTATTCTATTTGCTGTGATTTTCTTGAGAATTTTTGTATCTATCTTTATGAGGGATTTTGATCTATAATTTTGTTTTCAATGATTTTGTTGACTAATTTTAGTATCAAGATTATGTTCACTTCATAAAATGAATTTGCAAGTTTTCCATCTTTTTCTATGTTCTGTAATAGTTTGGTGTCAAGTTCTTCTCTGAATGCTTGGCAGAATTCACCAGTAAAGCTGTCTGGGCCTAGACATTTTTTGGTTGGGAGTTTTTAGTGACCTGATCAATTTCTTCTTTTGTTATGTTATTGTTGTTCAGTGCCATCGAGTCAATTTTGACTAATAGCCATCATGTATAGGGTTTCCAGGGAGCATCTGGTAAATTTGACCTTGCTGTTCAGGGCTTATCCTACATGTCACACCAGGATTCTTCTTTGATTAAAGGCCTGTACAAGTTGTCTAATTCAGTCCATGTTAGTTTAATAGGTAATGTTTTTCTAGAAATTTACCCATTTCTTCTAGACTTAAAAATTTGTTGGAGTACAATTCTTCATAGTATTTGCTTATGATACTTTTTATTTCTGTTGGTTCTGTTGTGATGTCATTAATTTCATTTCTTATCCAAGTTATTTGTAACTTCTCCTTTTCCTTTTATATTTGCCAGTTGGTTGTCAATTTTGTTAATTCTTTCAAAGAACCATCTTTGTGTCTTGTTGATTCTCGCTGTTGTTTTTTTATTTCATTTATTTCTGCTCTAATCTTCATTGTTTCTTTTCTTCTGGTGGAGGTAAGCGTACTTTGCTGCTTTTTTTTTTCTAATTGTTGATGACGTTAGATTAGAGTATTGATTTTGGGTCTTTCTCCATTTTGGATGCTTACATTTATTGCTAAAAATTGTCCTTTGAACACTACTTTTGTGATGTTCTGATGGTACTTACGTTTCTCATTTGATTCAAGGAATCTTTTTAATTCCATTTTTAATTTTTCCTATTAATCAGTAATTTTAAAGTAGGGTGTTATTCAATTTCAATATATTTGATTTTTTTTCTTGCTCTTCCTTTTTTTGGTTTGTAGTTTTATAGAGTAGTGATGTGAGAAGATGCTTTATAGTATTTTGATGTATTTGAATTATAAATAATTTTTGAAGGAAAAACACCTCAGTAATTAAAAAAAAACAAGATAGCAGAAAAAAACAGAGTTGATAGAAAATAGAACCTCTAGAAATTGGGGGGGGTCAATGTTAATAAATGATTTTTTTAAATTGATTAATTAAATAGCAGTGTAACACACAACTAAAATAAAATCATTTAACTAATTAGATGATTGCTGTGAAAAATAACTTTGCCAACAGCACAGCAAAACAAACAGAAGAAAAATATAGAAGCAACCAAGACAAAAAAATGAGAGCTAACATACCTTGGGAGTCCTGGTGTGACGCTGTGGGATAAAGTACTAGACCTCAAGGTAGTTCAAACTATGAGGTCGGCAGTTCAAACTCACCAGCCACTCCTCGAAAACCCTATACAAAGTGGCTATGAGTCAGAATCGACTCGACAGCACTTAACAACAACATACCTCTGATAGCATTTCCAGAAGGAGAAGGAGTAGAGAGGGGATGGGGAAGGAGCAATATTTTAAAAGGCAATGACTGAGAAATGATCAAAATTGAAGAAACAGCTAAATTTTAGATGAAATAAGCCTCACAGTCCTGAGAAAAATAACACGTAACAGACCCATACCTTAGGCACATGGTGGAGAACAGTGAAAATAAATAAATATCACAAAGTACCGTAGTTTACCTTTTCTCTCTCCCCTACAAAAAACAAAGAGCTGTAGTTCTAGGAAGGAGAGGTACTCAGCCCTAGAATCAGATGTAAGTAGGGTGAGGAGCAGTAGGGATCACAAAGCCCTAAGACGTAGCTTTTCTCAATCTCTCTCTCTCCCTCTCTCTCTCTCTGTGTGTATACACAGCCTCTCACGGAGTATGTAAGAATCAAGTAAGGTAAAACTCAGATCCCCCCACTGCATCTCCTTCAGCTCTGGAGTCCCTCTCTCTTTTTGAATCTAGAAGAGTGTCCCTTGTCTATTTGTTTTCATGAAATTACTTTTATGAAGCGTTCAGACCACTTCTCTGATAAAACGTTCTACATGCTGGATTTGTCTGATTGTTTCTTCATAAAACCCCACTGCCATTGAGTTGCTTCCAACTCAAGGTGACCTGATATAAGATAGAACTGCTCCTTAAGGTTTCTGAGATTGTAAATCTTTACAGGAGCACATAGCCTCATCTTTCTTCCATAGAGTTGCTAGTGGGTTTGAACTGCTGACATTGTGGATAGCAGCCCAATGCTTAACCCACAGTGCCACCAAGATTTCTTGTGTTTAGCAAAAGAACATCTCAATTAGAAGTTGCAAACTGGGGACCCTTGGGCTAAATTTGGCTTGCAGGGTTGTTGTGCTTAGCTTGAACAGTGCTTTAAAATTTAGCTTTGGTTGCCACCATTAAAAAACCAAGAGGTTTATGTTATAAGAACTCTAAAACATTGGAGTTCTGTATCCATTAGCTCAATTCTCAGTTTGAGTTGCAGCTATTCTGGGTCCATTTGTCACTTTGTTGTTGTTAGCTGCTGTTGCATCCACCCCAACTATGATGACTCCTTGCACAAGGTAGTGACAGTTGTGAGCAGATGGTTTTCATGGGCTGATTTTTGGAAGTAGATCACCAGGCTGTTCTTCCTAGTCCATCTTAGTCTGGAAGCTCTGTTGACATCTGTTCATTCAGCATCACAGCACCATGCAAGCCTCCACTGACAGACAGGCAGTGGCTGCACATGAGGTGCATTGGTCTGTTTCCAGCCCAAGTTTTCTGTATTGACGATAAGAATTGTACCTCTGATTCACCACTGCCCCCAGTGAAAGACTTATGAGTATAATGAGGTCAGTACAGTGTTGTAGATCTGTACAGATGGTATGGAAAAAGCACCAAGACATATTGTTGAGTGATAAAAAAGCAAGATGCAGAACCATGTGGACAATAAGATGCCATTTCTATAAAAACAACATATTGTATATTCACTTGAGAGTGTATGTAAACTCCATAAGGTTCAGGGATTTCTATGTTTGGTTCAGTGCTATGTTCCCAGTGCTTAGAACAGAGTCTGGCACATAGTAACTACTCAATACATATTTACTGAATAAATAAACCACAGCCAAACCCATTTGAGAGAGCCCTGAACAATACAAGATGGATCCTGCCTGCAAAGGAATCTGGAAGGGAACCAGAGTACCTGACTGAGCAGAGTACCTGAACTTGGCCAGGAAAAAAAACCCACCAAACACCTGACGTCATGGTAACACCAAGTGGAACCCGTTAATGAGTACAAAAACAACCCCATGCATCATAGATCAGACATCTAAGTTTAAGTATATAGACAACTACCCTGCCCTGCTGTGTGTGGAACTCTACCTTGATGAGTTCAATCTACCAACCTTCTTTTGGTTCGTAGTCAAGTATAAACCTTTTGTGTGACTCAGGGACTTGTCTCTGTGGGGTTTAGGTTCTAAAGTCAGCTCTTAAGTCAACTTGCATTCACAATTGTTCCTAAAAAAGACCTTAAAATGCATAGGAGGTAGCACATCCGCAGTTTTATGTATCAACCCCCTAAAATGACTGTGCTCACTAACACTGGAGAACCATTAAGTCAAAGGAAGTCTCGTCCTTATGTAGAAGTCGGGGGCCTTCTAAATAACCATACAGCCTTGTTTGTGATTTATTCCACTGTCTTTAGTGTGAAGCCTCTTTAGTTTGAGCAGTTCATAGATAAATGTGTCCTTATGAGGTCTAACAGCATCCCTCCACCACTGCCAGCGAATTGATGCAACTCATAGCAACCCATAAGGTAGAGTAGAACTGCTCCCTAGGATTTCCAAGACTGTAACTCTTTATGGGAGCAGACAGTCTCATCTTTCTCCTGAGGAGCAACTGATGGGTATGAATTCTCAGCCCAACACTTCACCCGCTGTGCCAGCAGGGCTTGTACTCGAGTACTAACTGACAGGTTGGTGATTTAAATCCATCCGATGGCACCACAAATCATGATAACAGCTATTGAAAACCTGAAGAAGCACAGTTCTGTTTTGAATCAAGTGGGATCGCCATGAGTCAGAATGAATTCAAGAGCAGGGAGAGTTTATGGTTTATGAAGTCAAAACAAGATAGTGCGGGCCATTGCTCAGGGCTGTCCTAAACTCCCTTTATGTCTACTGGTCCTGTCCTGTGCTCCACATTGTGATGTCATGACAGGAGCACCTCTACAGCCTAGGATTGGGGTCAAATTCCTGATGGAATGTCTCTCAGAAAGGAAGGCCAGGAGCTCCTTGGAGGGCAGGGACCTGGATTTTATTATCTTCATATTTTCAGGCATTGGTATTCTGCCTCCAAGGAGTCTTGGTGGTTAAAGTATTCAACTGCAAACTGAAAGGGCTGTGGTTGCAACTCTCCAACTGCTCAAAGGTGAATGATACGGCCGGCAATCTGTGTTCATCAAGATTGTCGTTGTTAAGTGTCATCCAGTCGGTTCCAATTAACAACCTTGCATAAGGTTTCCAAGGAGAGGTTAGTGGGTTTGAACTGCAGACCTTGAGATAGCATTCCAGTGCTTATCCTATAGTGCCACACCAGGACTTCATAAATTTGTTGTTGTTGTTGTTGTTAAGTGCCTTTGAGTCAGTTCTGACTCATAGCAACTCTGTGTAGGGTTTCCAAGGAGTGACTAATGAATTTCACCAGCCTTGTGGTCCAAAGTGCCACACCAGGATGCCCCATAAAGATGCCAACTTGGGAAACCCTACAGGGCAGTTTTACTCTATCCTCAGGGTTGCTGAGTTAGAATCATGCCTAGCATTAAAGGACTCAGTATATAATGCACGAAATGGAGGGAAGGACTTCCTCTGAGAAGAACAAAAGGATCCCTTTAGGCATGACTGATATCAGCAGAGTGGCCAGAATTCTTTACATATTGAAATGCTTCCATCCTGGTTGGTAAGTAGCCATGGGCCTCTTGAACACCCCCAGTGTTCCAACTGCTCCTGCCCTTCTCAGCCCCCTCTCTTTCCTCCCTCTTGTCCTCTAGTCCAGTAACTCAACAATGTCCCTACTCCAGGACCCTACCCTGCCCCTCAAGCTGAGACCAGCTTCCATTATTCAGCCATGCTCATGGATCTTCTGGGCCTGAGAGACTTTCTGGCTTGGGGGATAGCTAAGACTTAAGAGGTGGCCCATTTGAAAACAGAGCTCTGTTGGCACAATCAAAAGATTGATGATTTGAATCCATCCAGGAGAAAGATATGGCAAGCTGCTTCCATACAGATTGCAACCTAGAAAATCCTATTTGTCAGTTGTACTCTCTCACACGGGGTTGCTATGAGTGGAAATCAATGTGACAACATTTAGCAATAACAATAAACAATAGACAGCTAACCCCAAAGTTGGTGGTTCAAACCCACCAGGCTCCCAAGTTACCCATCTGTTTTCCGATATGGGGTCGCTACGAGCTGGAACCAACTCAACAGCACTTAACAACAGCAACAAGAAGAAGCAACAACAACACAGCGCATGGCACTCCTGCCAAATTCGTAAGCGCAGCCAGTGGCCAGCACAGTGCTTTGAGGTGCCCTGCTCTCTGCACTACACTGGGAAAGTCCTGGACCTTCAAGCCAGAAGATGTGTGTTCTGCTCTTGCTCTAAACATCTTTGCTGTGGAACCTCCAGCAATACTTAACCTTTCTGAGCTCCTTGTACAAGGGTGCCATGAGAATGAAGCTAGAGTGTTCTCTAGGAAACTTGGGAGCCTGGTTCCTCGTCTCGTCTTGAGGTCCTGTACTAAAATCAGACCTGTAAATATAGCATCAATGGAGCTGCCCCCGCCTGCTGGCTCCTGCATTCCCAGCACACTTTCCATCCCTGGTGATGGTTGCCAGGATGCTGGTTGGTAACCAGGCGCTCCCTGGCTGAGGAGAGCCTCCCTCATTCCTCTGAGGGCCTGTGGATAACAAGCAGGGGAGTGACAGAAGGGCAGCTGCCCCAAATGAGTGTGGGTTCCTCCCAATTCTAGGACTCATCAAGGACACACAGTGCAAAACGTTCAGCTACTAACTGAAAGGTTGGTAGTTTGAACCTCCTAGCTGCCCCACCAGCAAAAGATGTGTCATTCTGATTTGATGAGGATTTAAAGCCTTGCAAGCCCCGTGAGGCAGTTTTACTGTGGTATTGTGGGTTAATGCGCTGGACAGCAAGGTCTGCTTGAATTGCAAAGTCAGCGGTTCAAGCTCATCAGCCACTCCTTGGAAACCCTATACATGGTCACTATGAGTGGGAACTGACTTGACAGCACTTAACAACAACAGATAGGGTCACTGGGGTTTAATGTGCTGGACTGCAAGACTTGTTTGAACCACAAGGTTGGCAGTTGAAGCTCACCAGTAGCTCCTTGGAAACCCTATACAGGATCACTATGGGTCAAAATCGACTCAATGACATTTAACAACAACAACAACAATAGGGTCACTGGTGTGGCACTCACTATAGGAAAAGCACTGAACTGCAAGCTCAGTCTGAACCACAAGGTTGATGGTTCAAACTCACCAACCGTTCCTCGGCTATAAGTTGGAACTGACTCGACAGCATTTAACAACAACCACAGGGTCACTAGGAGTCCTGGTTGGTGCTGTAGGATTAGTACAGCTAACTGCAAGATCAGTGGTTCAAACCCACCAGCCACTCCTGGGAAACCCTATACAGGTTCACTATGAGTCAAAACTAACTCTAAGGCACTAAACAACATAGGGTTTACACCATGAGTCAGGGTTTCTCTAGGATTCAGCATGGTGTAGACAGTCAATTCCTCCAGCTTCATCCCGCCCTGGTACTCATACACGTTCAAGTACACAGTCTTACACGACACTTGACAAATACACATTCACATATTGCTCCTACACTGACACATACACACACGGACACACTCATATACCCACCCACCATACACATCTACTTACACACAAATGCACACACCTCTGTTCAGACACACTCACACACATACATGTTCACACATACACACAAACTTACACATTTATACTCACACACATGCAGAGACATATGCTCACATTCATTCATTCACATTCATTCAAAAACATGTGAGAACCCAAAGTGCAGTACATGAAATAATTTCAGGTCATTCACACTTTTTTTTATTATGTTTTAATGGGGATTTATTAATTCTTCAAAGGAGCTCTAGTAACATAGTGATTACAAGTCGGGCTGCTAACCTTAGGGTAAGCAGTTCAAAACTACCAGCTGTTTCACGGGAGAAAGATGAAGCTTTCTGCTCTCATAAAGATTTATAGTCTTGGAAACCCTATACTATGGTTTGTATACTATACAACTCATACAGGGTCACTAGGAGTTGGAACCGACTCCACGGCACATAACCACCACCACCACCACCACCATTAACTCTTCATGACCTTGAATTGGGCAAAAATTTCTTAAGAATTACACCAAAAGTACAAAACAATCAAAGAAAAGTGCATGCAATTGAACTTTGTGCATCAAAGCACTTTATGGGGAAGTGAAAAGACAACCCACAGAATGGAAGAAAATATCTACAGATCATGTATCTGATCTAGAGTATATAAAGAACTCTTCCAATTCAGCAACGAATGGCAAACAATCCAGTTTAAAACTGAGCAAAGGATTTAGATAGGCATTTTCCAAAGGCAGATATACAGATGGCCAATTAGCACATGAAATGACACTCAATATCATCATTGTTATTGTTCGGTGCCCCTGAGTTGGTTCCGATTCATAGTGATCCTGTGCACAACACATCACAACACTGCCCATATTGTACCATCCTCAGAGTTGTTACGTTTCAGTCCATTGTTGCTGCCACTGTGTCAATCTATCCTATTGGGGAGGTCTTCCTCTTTTGTGCTGACCCTCAACTTTACCAAATATAATGTCCTTCTCCAGTGATAGATCCCTCCTGACAATATCTCCAAAGGTTATTGTGAGATCAAGTCTCACTATTCTGGCTTCTAAGGAGTATTCTGGCTGTACTTCTTCCAGGACCGATTTGTTTGTTCTTCTGGCAGACTATGGCTCTCTCAATATTCTTTGCCAATGCCGTAATTCAAATAAATGCATTGATTCTCCCTTATTCACTGTCCAGATTTCATATGCATATGAGGCTACTGAAAATACCTGAGCTTGGGTCAGGTGCATCTCAATACTCAAATCGACATCTTTGCTTTTTATCACTTTTAAGAAGTCTTTTGCAGCAGATTTGCCTAATGAAATATGTTGTTTGATTTAAAAAAAAAAAATTGTGAACTGACTGAAGGTTTACAGACCAGATCATCAGTTTTACATTCAACAAATCGTATACTTTGCTTCACTACTTGGTTGCAATCCTCTATGTTAACTATCAGTTAACATTCTGTGGATAGACATTTAGGCTATCTCCACCCCCTCACACACACACACACACACCCGGGTTTTTTGTTTTTAACTTTTTATTATGAATTGAGTGAAGGTTTACAGAGCAGATCTTCAGTTTAACATTCAATAAATCATATCCTTTGCTTTGTTACAATGATTGCAATCCCCTCCATGTACCACCAGTTAACAGTATTTACCTCTATTCATGTTAATGCTTGCATTTCTCCCAGTGTTTCTTGCTACCTTCATCTTTCCTGTGTATATTGCCTGTCCTGTCATTCATGTTAACAAATGTCTACTCTTTACCCCTTGAATAATTTTCACTCTCCCCAGTAACCATCACAGAATGTTTCTTTTATCGAGAAAACATTTTAACTTTTTACAGCAGTGGTCTCATACAATATTTGTATGATTAACTAATTTTACTTTTGTGATTAATTTTACTCAGCATAATGCCCTCTAGGTTCATCCATATTGTGAGGTGTTTTGCAAATTCATCACTATTCTTCAACGTTGTGTCATATTCCATTAAGTGTTCGTACCAAAGTTTGTTTAACCATTCTTGTTGATGGGCAATTAGGCTATCTTCATCTTTTTGATGTGTCTCTTCTGGACAACATATTGAAGGATCCTGTTTTCTAATCCATTCTGCACTCTCTGTCTCTTGACTGGTACATTTAACCCACTTACATTCACTATAATTATTGATAGGTATGAATTGATTGCTGTCATTTTGCTGTGTATTTCTCTGCGGTTCTGCTGGTTTCTTTGTTCCACATCATTTTCTGTGCTGAGTTTGTAGGTTGTCTTTTCATTTTCATTACTGTTGTGTTACTAACTCTTTCTGATTTTATTTATATTTTGAAGTGAAGATGTATTAATTTTCTTTGAAGTTACCAAGTAATTTGTTTATTTTTTTCCCCATTTAAAATAATCTATTTTATCCTGAAATCTACTTGATCTCCTGGCCATTTGGAAGTTCTGTATCTACTCTATTCCCTTTTTTTTTTTTTCTTTTTTGTTGACTTCATTATAAATTGACATCTCTGGTTCCCTGTTTTCAGTCTTGTAGGTTTGATTTACTTTAAATATGTCTATATCTGGATTGAGTTCTGGGTGGTGTTGCCATGTATGTTAATCTCAGATTGTTGTCTGCTGTTGTTGGTTCTCAATCCAAAGAACACCCTTAAATTTTTTTTTCTTTAAAGTTTTTATTGTGATTTGAGTGAACATTTACAGGGCAGATCAGCCGTTTTACATTCAGCAAACCATATACTTTGTTTCATTACAATGATTATAATCCCCTCCAAGTACCAGCAGTTAACAGTATTTCTCTCTATTCATTTTTCCTTTTTTAAAAAACAAAACAAAACACTCAGGCATATATAATAATTTAAACCACCAAAGTATACATTCTGCGAGTCTGCCTCCTAGCTGCCAGCTCTCAGTCCCTCTCTTTCCATGAATCTAGAGTCCTCAGCTGCTGCCTCTCTCCATATCCCCATCTCTGGTGTCGCTGCTTCTCTGGATAGGGTGCCACATTCTGCTTGTGCTCTTCTCCCTTGATGGTCCTAGGGTTGTTGTTTCTGGACTGTTAACTACTCTCCCATTTTTGTTGCAAAACTTCTACCTTTACAATTGTGACAGTCTCAGTCATCATAACAATTACTCACTAATGAATCATATGAATCTTACCCCCATCTCTTTTCACCAGACCCATCTAAACAAGATGAAAACTATTCAATGGGGAATCTATCTTCCCCTGCACACTCTTAAGCTAAACTCCCTCTTAAAAACTTGTAAGCCAGTCACTTTGTGCTTTTATCACCCCTCATTTTAGGTAGCCAATGTTAAAGTTGCCCGTCCCTATCTACCCTGTATACAGAAGGGATAGCATTGATACTTGATGTGACGACTCCTTCCTTCTCTGTTGGTATTTTGAGCTACTACATATGTGAGCATAGGTCAGGTTCATCAAATTGTAGCAATTTACATTTGTTTCCTTTATCAAAATTGTTTTTTTATATTCCTCTAGTCGAGTTCTGATTATCAAGCCTTCAAGGCTAGGTCAAATGGTACTATCTGCAAATTTGGGCATTTTCCCCTCACTCCATATCAGCTGGATGCTTCACTCTCAGCTCTAGCCCTCTGTGGCTATGTCCTTGTCCATGGGCTCAGGAGTCCCCAGGTCTCACCACACTTTGGACC
>NW_006408597.1:10973369-10985176 GCF_000296735.1 Chrysochloris asiatica
TTCAGGACTCATTAGGGAAATGAAAATCAAAACCATAATGAAAAAATCAAAACCACTTCATGCCCACTAACTGACCAGTTGGTATTATGTCAGCTATACCTCCTGGTCACCCCCTCAATTTCAGAGAAAAAATGTGTTCCACGGGATATAATGGCTGCTCTTCTAAGGTGCCTCTGGGTGTACTCCAACGTCAACCTTTCCGTTAGCAGTCAAGCCTGTTAATTATTTGCACTACCAGGGACTCAATGCAACTGTTTTTGTGTTTTTTTTTTTTCTTTTATGAATGGATGGACTTAACAACCCTATCAAGAATCAATTGACCATAAATGTATGAATTTTGAAATCGAGAAGTGTGAATGCTCCTATCTTGTTCTTTTTTCGAGACTGCTTTGGCTGTCGGGGAATCCAATGTAGTTGGATTTTTTGGATATTTGAAGAATGGCATTTCCATTTCTACTAAAGATGCAAAATTTAACATTAAAGTCGAGAATTTGAATATGAAGAGGGTTCAGTGGGTCAAGAAGCCTCCTAGACACATGGGCACCTCTAACCTCTCTCTTTCTCTTTCTATGAGTCCCAGTGATCTGAGGAAGCCCATGTGACAAAGGAGTTCTGTGGCTTCTGGATGCTGTGGACTGGTAAGATTGCCTTCTTTTAACACAGCTTCGTTGTAATCAGTAATGTAACCTGGATGGAGGGTTTTGACATTTCTTTCCAGTCACAGTTGACATAACATTTTCATTCTCCACTCACATTTTCAAGGACTGGCAATTTTCTGAGATTATTATCATTTGGGCTGAGATTTTGTTCAGTCTAGATGTAATTAGAATGGGGAATTTCATCAGCAGGTTTGAGAGTTGAAAGGGTCTCTCTAGACCCATTTGTAACCCAAGTGCTCAATAAATACTAGCCTATAAATAGTCGTAAGTCTCTGTGCACCAAACAAATAGTAGTTAATTATAGAAGGCAAAAACTATTAGAAATACAAGGAGTTTACAAAAATTTAAGTAGAATGTTTTAGTATACTTCTTTTATAATTAGTCAGACCTGTTGCTGTTAAGTACCATCAAGTTGGTCCCAAATTATAGCCACACTGTATAGGGTTTCTGAGGAGTGAATGGTGGATTTGAACTGCAGATCTTGCGATTAGCTATCCAGTGCCTATCCTACAGCGCCATAGCAGGACTCTAGTCAGAATTGTTGTTAGGTGCCTTTGAGTTAGTTTTGACTCATAGTGGCCCTGTGTATGGTCTTGTGCCATTCTCACAATCATTGCTATACTTTAGACCATTGCTGATGCCACTGTGCCAATCCATCTTATTGCGGGGGGAGGTTCTGCTTTTGCACTGACTCAACACTTTACTAAGTGTGATGTCCTTCTCCAGGTACTGATAGTATGACTGAAGATGAGAGACGAAGTCCTGTCATCCTGGCTTCTAAAGAACATAAATAGATGTACTTCTTCCAACACACACTTGTTTGTTCTTCTGGCAGTCCATGCTACTTTTAATATTTTCTCCAATACCACAACTCAAATACATCAATTCTTCTCTGGTCTTCATTATTCACTGTTCATCTTTCACATACATATGAGGCTATTTAAAATACCACGGCTTGAGTCATGTACACCTTAGTTGTCAAAATTATATCTTTGCTCTTGAATATTTTACAGAGGTATTGTGCCACAAGATGTGCATAATGCAATACATTGTTTGATTTCTTGACCATTGAAGTCTTGATAGTGGAGCCAAGCAAAATTAAGTCTTTGACAACTTCAATCTTTTGTACATTTACTAAGATGTTATTTCTTGGTCCAACAGTGAGGGTCTTTGTTTTCTTTACATTGAGGTGCAATACATACTGAAGTCTTTTTCAGTATTTTAAGTCCTCTTCACTTTCAGCAAGCAAAGTTGTAACATCTGCATATCACAGGTTGTTAATGAGTCTTCCTCCAATCCTGATGCCATGTTCTTATAATCCAGCTTCTCAGATTATTTACTCAACATACAGATTGAATAAATATGGTGAAAGAATACAACCCTGGCAAACACCGTTCCTAATTTTAAACCATTAAGTGTCCCCTTGTTCTTTTCAAATGACTGCCTCTTGGTCTATGTAGAGGCTCCTCATATACATAATTAAGTGTTCTGGAATATCCATTCTTTGTGATGTTATCCATAGCTTGTCATGATCTACACAGTTGAAAGCCTTTGCATAGTCAATAAAGCACAGCTAAAGGAGCTCTGGTAGCATAGTGGTTACGTATCGGGCTGCGAACCTTAAGGTCAGCGGTTCAAAACTACCAGCCACTCCGCGGGAGAAAGATGAGGCTTTCTACTCCCGTAAAGATTTACACCCTCGGAAACCCTGTACAGGGTCGCTATGGGTTGGGACCGACTCGATGGCACTTAACAGCAACAAACATCTTTTTGGTATTCTCTGATTTCAGCCAAGATCCATTTGATGTCAGCAATGACATCCTTGTTATACATCCTTGTCTGAATCTGGATTGAACCTCTGGCTGTCAGTGTACTGTTACAGTCTTTTCTGAATTATCTTTAACAAAATTTTGCTTGAATGCGATATTATGGATATTGTCAGATGATATCTGCATTCCATTTAGTCACTTCTGTTTGGATTGGTTACAAATATGGATCTCTGCCAATCATTTGGCCTGGTAGATGTCTTCCAAATTTCTCAGCATAGATGAAAGAGTGCCTCCAATGCTGCATCAGTTTTTGTTTGTTTGTTTGTTTAATGCTTTATTGTGAATTATGTGATAGTTTACATGGGAGGACATCAGCTTCACATTGATCCTGTCGTATATCATTTCCTTGCCATGGTTACAATCCCTTTCATGCATTATCCATCAACCAAAGGGTATACACCGTAAGCCTGTCCTTGGTCATCTGCATACCGTCCCTCTTCCTCTCCTGGTCTAATGTCTCCAGCCGCTCCATCTCCCCACGTCATCATCTCTGCCTCATCCCTGGCATCACTGCTTCTCTGGGTAGGGTTCTGTTCTCCACTCTTCTCCTTTGATGGTCCTCGGGACCTCTGCTCCTAGACTGCAAGGTTAATCACTCCCCTCCCTGCTGCATCAGTTTTTTTAAAGATCTCGATTTGTATTCCATTAATCCCTGGAGACTTTGATGCACCTTGGACTTCTTCCTTCAGTATCAGTGGGTCTTGATCATATGCTACCTCTTAAAATGCTTGAACACTGACCATTTCTTTTTGGTACAGTCACTCTGTATGTTCCTTCCATCTTCTCTTGATGCTTTCTGCATCATTCAGTATTTTGCCCATGTTGTTGTTAAGTGTTGTGCAGTCAGTACTCACAGTAACCCTGTGTAGGCTTTCTGAGGAACAGCTGGTGGATTTGAACTGCTGACCTGTGGTTTACAAACCAGTGCTGATCCTATAGCACCACACCATTTACCCACAGAATCTTTCAATATTTCAAATCAAGGCTTGATTTTTTTTTTTTTTTCTTCAGTTCTTTAAGCTTACGAAATGCTGAGTGTGTTCTACCTTTTTGGTTTTCTAACTCTAGGCCTTTGCACATTTCATTATAATACCTGACTTTGTCTTCATAAGCTGCCCTTTGGAATTTTCTGCTCATCTCTTTTGCCTCATTTCTTCCATTTTCTTTATTATATCTACGATGGAGAAAAAGTTTCAGAGTCTTTTCTGATATCTATTTTGGTCTTTTCCTTCTTTCTTGTCTTCTTAATGACCTTATGCTTTCTTCCTATATGATGTTCTTGATGTCATCCCACAATTCTTCTGGTCTTTGACTATTAGTGTTTAATGCAGCATAAAATCTGTTCTTGAGATGATCTCTAAATTCAGGTGGGTTATGTTCAAAGTCAAATTTTAGCTCTTGTGGACTTGTTTTAATACTCTTCAGCTTCAGCCTGAATTTGTATATGAACAACTGATAATCTGCTCCAGTCTGCCCCTGGCCTTGTTTTGGCTAAGGATATGAAGATTTTCCATTGTCTCTTCCCACAGATGTAGTCAATTTGATTCCTGTATATTCCATCTTGTGAAGTCTATGTGTATAGTTGTTTTTTATGTTGTTAATATATAAAAGGTATTTGCAATGAATAAGTCTTGCAAAATTCTATCATTGGATCTCCAGCATCATTTCCATCACCAAGGTTATATTTTCCAACTACTGGTCTTTCCTATTTATTTCCAGACTTGCATTCCAATCACCAGTAATTGCATGCTGATCAATTTCAGACTGAAGGAGTTGGTAGAATTCTTCAGTTTCATCATCACTGACTTTAGTGGTTGGTACATAAATTTGAATAATAGTGGTATTAACTAGTCTTCCTTGTGGTGGTGGTGGGGTGCTGTGGAGTAGGTTCCAACTCATAGCGACCCTGCATAGGGTTTCCAAGGCTGTAAATCTTCACAGGAGCAGAAAGCCTCATTGTCCTCCCATGGAATGACTGGGAGTTTTGAACTGCTAACCTTGGGGTTAGCAGTTTGACTGGTAACCACTATGTTACCAGAGATCCTTGGTCTTCCTTGTAGGTATATGTATATTATCCTATCACAGACAACACTGTATTTCAAGATAGATCTTGAAGTGTTCTTTTTGATGATGATGAATGTGATGCCATTCCTCTTCAATTTGTCAATCCTGACACAGTAAACCAGATTATTATCAGATTCAAAATTGCCAATACCAGTTCATTTCGTCTCACTAATGCCTAGGACATTGATCTTTAAGTGTTCTATTTTATTTCTGACAACTTCCAATTTTCTTAGTTTCATACTTTGTACATTCCACATTCCAATTATTAATGGATGTTTACAGCTGTTTCTCTTCCTTTTGAGTTGTGCCCCATCAGCAAATGAAGGTCCCACAAGCTTTACTCCATTTGTGTCATCATGGTCAACTCTCCTTTTTGGAAGCAGCTCTTCTCCAGTCATATTTTGAGGGGATCATCTTCCAGCACTGTATCTGACAATAGTCAGGTGCTCTTCACCATGTTTCAGTATTCAATATTCTGGTGCCATATGACAGTGTTCCAATGCTATTCATATGGTTTTCAGTGGCTAAACATTCAGTAGTCCACTTCTCTTCTTCCTAGTCTCTCTTAGTTAGTAAACTCAGCTGAAACCTGTCCACCATGGGTGACCCTGCTGGTTATTTAAAATACTGGTGGCATAGCTTTCAGAATCACAGCAACATACAATCCACCACAGTACGACAAACTGACAGATAAGTGGTGGTGTCAGAACTTGTCTGTTTGAAAACATACTAAATATAAAAGGTTTGAATAATCCAATGAAGGAAAATCATTGAACATTCACATACATAATTTTTCATCTTTGCATCAGTCATATAGACCTTATTCTCCCTATGAATAATCATGAGACTTTAAAAAAAAAAAGCAACCCAGGTGTTTCAAGATTTTCTTCAAAACAATATGAGGGATATTAATGAAACAAGATTGGTCCAGTTGGTAATGTGGAAACTGGGACATTGTTGTTGTTACATGCCATCGAGTCAGTTCCAATCCATAGTGACCCTGTATAGGGATTCTGAGGAGCTGCTGGTGAGCTTGGTGAGCTGACTTTGCAATTCAAATGGCATTTCAGCCTGGCGCATTAACCCATAGCACCACACCAGGACTCCGGAAACTGATAGGTACACAGAATTTCATGTACTATTTCCTCTACAGGCTTTGCACATTTGAAATTTTTTAGTGTAACATGTTTTTAAATGATCAGTTAATACATGATATTATGTTTAACATCATGTATTAGATTGGCTCAGCTATGATTGTCAGTGGTTTGTCAGACACTATGTAACTGCCTCCCATTTTGTAATCTGACATGAGCAGCCGATCAGTTAAAAGGGAAGTTTTCTTGGGGTTGGTCTGCCTCCAGTATATAAATATATGTTCTGGCAAAGCTCATTCTCTCTACACATTTCTCATCATGTGACTGCTGGTTCCTGAGACATTTTTGTTGTTGTTGTTGTTAAGTGGATTTGGCTCTGATTCATAGCAACCCTGTATAGGGTTCCCAAGGAGTGGCTGGTGAGCTTGAACTGCTGACTTTGTGGTTCAAATTGACCTTGCAGTCCAGCTCATTAACCCATAGCACAACACTAGGACTCCTCTTGAGACATAAACCTATAGAAATCTCCAGCCTGCCACTTGACCTGTAGGTTTTGTGTTTGTTATTCACTGTAATCATGTGAAGTCTTCAGCCTGTCACCTGACCCATGGATTTAGGACTTGCCAGCCCCCATAATTGAAATACTTCTTTGAAGTAAATTTCTTTCTATATACACATGCTCTTCACTGGTTTTGTCCCTCTAGAGACCTCATCTTAAGGTATCTAGCAACAAAGAAAATCTTTGTAAAACTGTTACAGATTTAATAAGCCACAATTTCTTATTATAATCCAATAAAATGAGATATAAAAATGGTCCAAAATTTTAATTATATGGAAATGGATAAACAATTCAATAACCCTTGGATAGCAGAAGAAGTCAAAATGGAAATTAAAAATTATCTAGAAAACAATAAAAACAACATTCATTTATTTATTCAATATTTATTGAGGGCTTACTTGTGCCTGAGACCTGTAGCGGGTTTATAAGGCTGTAAATCTTTGTGGTAGCAGAAAGCCTCATCTTTCTCCTGCAGCCACTGCTGGTGGGTTTGATCTGCTGACCTTGTGCTTAAGTGTCCAGTGCTTATCCAACTGTACCACCGGGGCTCCTTTTTTCTCCCATGAATCCTTTGGGTGGGTTAAAACTGTCAATCTTTAGATTAGCAGTTGCATGCAAATGATTTGCACCATCTATGGATCTACATAAGGAGCTCTGGTAGCGTAGTGGTTATGGATCAAACTGCTAATCTCAAGGTCGGCTGTTTGAAACTACCAGCGGTTCCACAGGAGAAAGATGAGGCTTTCTGTTCTCATAAAGATTTACAGCCTCGGAAACCCTATGCAGGGTTGCTATGAGTCGGAAGCGACTCCACACACAAAACCACCACCACCATGGATCTACATATCTCTCATCTCATTTTATTCACATAACCTCCACAGTGGAGATTGTACTATCCTCATTTTCCTGCTGAGGAAGCCCCAGCTCAGAGTTTAAGTAACTTGTCCAAGCTCACACAGCTAATAGGTGGTAAGCTGCTTCTTTCCAGGGCCCACCCTTTTCCTTCCTTACCCCCTGAATGCTTTGCTGAATGAGAATGTGTGGTTGTTGTGAAGATGGAGTGTAACTGCAGAGGCAGCTCTGGTGGATAGCCAAGGCAGCTAGCTACTGGCTCCTGTTACACACTTGGAGCTCTTGGGTAGATGAAGACGCTTGGGTCAGGTTCTACATCAAGCTCAGGAAGCCATCTTGTCCTTGAAAGAACTCTTAAGATTCACAGGAGCTGGCCAAAGACCATGCCCAAGGACAGATATCATATCATTCAAAGGGAGGGAGACTCTTAAGGCAAAGGGTAGCAGTCCAGGCCTAGCTTGAAGTGCTTGTGAACTAACAAGGGTGTTAGCATACCTAGTGAGCCATCAGCTATAAAGCAGCTAGCACTGTCTGACACATAGTAGGCGCTCAATCACTGGTTGCTATGATTGTCATAAAGACCTATCTTCCTCATGCAGAAATTGAATTAGAAACTGAATTTCCTCTGGGCTTAGATCAGGAGAGCTCTCTAGGCCAGGGCGGTGGGAAACCAGATGAAATTTGTTCCTAATGGGGGTTCTGTGAAAGCTCAACAAGTAGTTCTATCAAATTAGCAGGTTCAATGTACACAAAGGAGCAGGCTTCTTCCTGCGCCTGAATCCTGCCATCCCTCGTCCCTTGGAAATCAGATTAATAAGAGGGCAGGGGCAGGGCCAGGGAGGAAACTGAACTAACAGAATTACCAGTCCCAGCTTGTCCATCTCAGCCTGGCACAGTTCAGGGAGAGAGGGAAGGGGAAATCAGAGCCTTTCTCAGGAAATTACAAAGCTAAGCAAGTGAACAGGTTGAGCCCATCTCTGCCTTACTGTGGGTCCATGTCAACCACCCAAAGCCTGGAATTAGTTGTCTCATCTCCACATCATTCTCACAAAGCTTCAACCACAGCCGCTCCCAAGGGAGCTTGGAAACCACCGTGCTAATTTCTTTTACACAGTGATACAGCCATTTTGCCTCTTTAATGAGACCCATCAGGGCCTTGATTCCATTACTGATTCAAAAGCAGCTGACTAGAGTCAAGTCCTCTGATATCCGGGCTTGGATTTGCCACAAACTAGATGTCAAACCTCAGGAGATCTTTGGCCCAAGTTTCCTCATCTGTAAATGATGGGCTGAGCTCAATGAGACTTAAGGCCCTGCAGTAGGCACCGAGTTCCTGCTCTCAGTGCCCAGCCACCATCTTCTACTGTGGGCAGAGTGGTGGGCTCTGATTTATCAAACACTACAAAACCAATACCACATCCCTTGTCACCACAGTCTCAGGGTGTTATGGGGCATCTCCCTGGCTGTGGTGGTCCAGGCAGAGCTAACCTTCAGACTTTCCTTCAGTGCCTGCAGGAAATTGCTCATTCTGTCCCCAGATGGGAACCAGGAAGTATGCTGTCCTGGCTTCTGATGATTATGACCTCACCACGATGAAGGGAGGCAGTCTGAGATGAAGCAGACAGCTCGGAAGGGCAGAGTCTAGAGAATTGGAGAGGAAAAGTGAGGCAACTCTATCATGAAATTTCCCAATTAGGTCATCAGCATTATTGTTCAGTCGTGGTGGGGCACTGTACGATAAGCACTGGACCAAGAAGTTGGTTTGAACCACAAGTTCAGTGGTTCCACCTCATCAGCCACTCGTTGGAAACTCTATACAGGGTGACCGTAAGTCAGAACTGACTTGACGGTACTTAACAACAACTGTTCCATCCAGTTTGAGTTGAATTTTCTGTGGCCTGCCACTGCCTTTTCCTAATGGGCAGAGTTCTAGGCTTAAAAGTACTTGGAGTGGGGCTTGAGGGAGTATAGGGTAGAGATGTAGTGAAGTTCTCCTTCAGCAATATCACGGAATACCAGGTGAAGCAGATTCAGGGAGGAGCTCCAAAACTCGGAACGACATAGGTAGGAATATTTTAAAAGTTTGAAGGCAAACAGCTAGTAGAACTTGTAGCAGAAGTAAAAAAAAACCATGTACTTTTGAATTTGCCAGGCTCAGTGGCCCAGAGCTGACAACTTGGGCAAGACCAAGTGGGGGAACAGATCCACCATGGAATAACGCCATGGAACCTCGGAGCAAAGGTGGACAATACACTTTGACAGTTTTGCTTTGTTCTGATTTATTTTATTTTTTGATATCTGTTCATTGGTCCCCCAACTGTTTGTGCACTACCATTCTGGTGACTAGAGAGGGTGCCTGAGTGAGTGGACACATCCCACTCCCACCTCTGGTGGGTTTTTTCTGCCACACATGCACACAGATACTCAGACTAAGAGCAGGCCCTGTTTTTTAATAGGGAAAAGGCCAGAACAAGGGGTGTGGAAAGGGAAAGGAGTTTAAAAACAAAAGAGGCCCAAAATTAAATTAAATCCTGAGGTACCACATAACAAGCAACAATGGCATCTTGAAATTTATTAGATGGCCTTGAAAACAAGATGCTGAAAGAGGACATTAAAGTCATACTCATATTAGGTTGCAGATTTTTTTTCCCCTTATCTCCCTCCTCTTCCTTTTCTGTGATTATAGATTACAGTATCCAATCTAGTTTTGTTGTTGTTGTTTTGGGTTTTTTGTTTTCCTCTTGCTGTTTTGATGTTTTATGTACCCCCTTTTACCTTTGGAGGACTCTTTTTCTCCCTATATTACCCAAGAAGAGACAGAAACTGTTGCCATATTGTCAAGATACAATCACACTCTATAAACCAAAAATCCAGGCTAAAACCAATACCAACTGTCATACACCAGGAAGGCAGACAACACCTGTGAAAGTTACTCTGAGTTAAGGAATAAGAAGAGTGAAAAGGGAAACCCACTTCTTGAACACATCTACCTGGAGGCAATCAGAAAACAAAAAATACCAAAACACACACTCAATTAAGTATTAAGGCTACAGATAAACATTAAACATGTCCAAGAAACAAAAGCAGATGACCATATCAACACATGTCCAGAAAAAAGATAAAACATCTGAGACAAATGACCTTGAGGTAGACCTGAACGACATTCTGGAAGGTGGGCAGGCCTTGGAAATGCCTGAGAAGGAATTCAGAAAAATGGTTATAAACTGTTTCAAAACACTTTACAATGGAGGTGAGAAAAATAAGGAAGAAATCAGGAAAGCACTACAGGAACAATCAAATAAGATAAAGCATTGGAAAGAATTCAAAACATACAGAAAGAGGGCCAAATGATCAATAATAGATTATCAGAAATAGACAATACTCTGAAAGGGCAAAGGAGCAGAAAAGAAGAGATGGAAGGCAGAACTAGTGATCTGGAAGACAAATCTCTCAATACCACTAAGATAGAAGAGCAAGCAGAAAAAAGGATAAAAAAATCAGAAGAAGGTCTAAGATTCATGTTGGACAACATGAAGAGGAATAACTTAAGAATTATTAACATTCCAGAACAGGAAGAATCACACAAGTCTACAGAGGAAATAGTTGAAGAATTGCTGGAAGAAAATTTCCCTAACATCCTGAAAAGTGAAAAGATAAACATTCAAAAAACTCAACAAACCCCAGGAAAGATAGATCCCAAAAGAAAATCACTGTAACATATCATAATCAAGCTCTCTAAAATCAAAGATAAGGAGACATTCCTGAAAGCAGCTAGGGAAAAGAGAAGTGTCATATACAAAGGCAAGCAAGTCAGATTAAGCTTGGATCTCAGCAGAAACCATGCAAGCAGAAAGACAATGTGATGACATATATAAAACCCTGAAAGTAAAAACTGTCAACCAAGAATCCTTTATCTAGCAAAGCTATCAATCAAATATAATGGTGTAATAAAAACATTCCAGGATACACAGAAGCTATGGGATTTTTCCAAAGACAAGCCTTCAATACAAAACATCCTAAACTGAGTTCTGTGGACTGAGAACCAACCAGAACAGACAACAACCAGAGATTGACATACGTGGCAGCACCTCCCAGAATTATATCGAAAGAAGGAATTGTCGAGAACAGAACAAAACTATAAGGACAAACTCAAAGAATGTGGGAGGTCTATGATCAGTCTATGATCAAATCAATTACAATATAAAAGAAGGTAAGCACATAGGAACAGAGATCCAGATGGTGAGAAGGTCAGGTAGATTACAGGATAAAATAGACTGCACTAAATGGAGGGGAAACTTAATGGAATATAAGGTAACCTCAAAGAAAATTAACACTTCACAACATACCAAGGAAATGAAAATCCAAGAAGAACATGGAAACATTAAAACTATGAGGAAACTCACAAGAAAGAACACAAAGAGCATGAACTCAGCAAAGGAAGACACACAGAACAAAGAAAGCAACATAATGGCAAAAAAACAACATAATTGCAGCAATTAATCCATACCTATTGATAATTACACTGAATGGCTGAATGGATAAGAAAAAAAGATCCTTCAATATGCTGTCTGCAAGAGACACATATCACACACAGAGACAAAAACAGATTAAAAGTCAAAGGACGGAAAAAATATAACAAGCTAATTGCAATAAAAAATGAAGATGAGTGGCAGTACTAATCTCTGATAAAATAAACTTTAATGCAAAAACCAGAATAATAAAGATGGACATTACCTCATGATTAAAGGGA
>NW_006408597.1:10989352-11031135 GCF_000296735.1 Chrysochloris asiatica
AGGGGCTGTGTGCTGACAACTGGGGGGCAGGCTTGCAGGGTATACCCTTTGGTTGGTTGATAATGCATGGAGGGGATTGTAGCCATGGCAATGTAATGATATACGATAGGATGAACGTAAAGCTAATGTTCTCCCATGTAAACTATCACATAATTCACAATAAAACATTTTTTAAAAAGTGCTTGGATTCTTGATCAGAAATTGGCTTCTCTGTAATTACAACCCAGTCACTTCTGTCCACCCTGTGTTCTGTGGCTCCCACTGGACACACACACACTGCTTCTGCAGGAAGGGAGACTAGGCATCTCTCAGCTCCACCTAGGTCAATAAGCTAGGAAGAGACAGGATTTTTTAGGCTGTACATCAGCAGCTCATCCACAGAAAACGATGCTCAGTCCAGTAAATATGTCAAAACATTCCCTTTTGGACTGTTGCCAATTGAAGTTGGGGGTTTTTTTTTATCACTTACACTCAAGAAAACTGATTCATAGACCATTTTATCCATCTCTGTTTCTCAGCATCAAAGCCTCTCCTTGGCACACAGTAGAAGCTTAATAAATGTTTTCCGAATATATAGTTAAGGTTATGACTTTACTTCCCATGTTTTGGACCCTTTTATCAATAACCTCATATGCATGTGAAAGCTGGACAGTGAATAAGGAAGACCATAGAATAATTGATGCATTTGAGTTGTGTTGGAAGAGCATATTTAAAGTGCCATGGGCTGCCAAAAGAACCAACAGATCTGTATTGGAAGAAGTGCAGAGTCAGGGTGCTCCTTGGAGGCCAGGATGGCCAAACTTCGTCTCTCATACTTTGGACATATTGTCAGGAGGGACCAGTTGCTAGAGAAGGATATAATGTTTGGTAGGGTAGAGGGTCAGAGAAAGAGGAAGACCTCCAGCAAGATGGATTGGCAAAGTGGCAGCATCAATGGGCTCAAGCATGGCAATAATTGCGAAGTTGGCCCAGGACCAGGCAGTGTTTCATTCTGTTGTGCATAGGGTCACTATGAGTCAGTACCTACTCGATGGCACCTAACAACATCATCAATTTGCCAGGTCTCTAGGTGGCATGAACAGTTTACACTTGACTGGTGTGGTGCTATAGAATAACATTAGACTTCTAGCCACAAGATTGGCCATTCAAATCCATCAGTTGCTCCTCAGAAACCCTTTACAGGATTGCTATGAGTTGGAACCAACTTAACAGCACTTCACAACAACAATAAGTTTGAATGTACCCAGCACTGCCCCAGAAGAAAGCCTGGGCAATCTGCTTCCATAAAAATCTTTAAAACTCATTGCCATCAAGTCCTTCTGACCCTAATGGACAGAGTCGAACCACCCTACAGTGTTCCCAGTGCTACAACTTTAGAGAAACTGACACTCACATCTTTTTCTTGTGGAAGAGTTGGTGGGTTCCAATAGCAGCTGAGAGCGCTGTCCAAGCATTTCTACTCTGAACACAAGGGGCTACCATGAGTCAGAATGTTTTGGTTTTATCAATCTGCCAAACGGAAGGTTTTGTTATATTTTTGGTTGTCTGTTTTGAGGAGCAGGTAAGTATTTTGGGAGGCAGATTCAGCAAACATTTATTACGTACTAGCTTGGGTAGTACTAGCTTGGGAACACTTAATGTTTTAAAATTGGGAAAGGTGTGAGACAGGGTTGTATTCTTTCACCATACTTATTCAACCTGTATGCTGAGCAAATAATACGAGAAGCTGGGTTCTATGAAGAAAAACGTGGCATCAGGATTGGAGGAAGACTCATTAACAACCTGCGATATGCAGATGATACAACCTTGCTTGCTGAAAGTGAAGAGGACTTGAAACATTTACTTATGAAGATTAAAGAGCACAGCCTTCGATATGGATTACATCTCAATGTCAAGAAAACAAAAATCCTCACCACTGGACCAATAAACAACATTCTTATCAATGGAGAAAAGATTGAAGTTGTCAAGGACTTCATTCTTCTTGGACCAACTATCAACACTCGCGGAAGTAGCAGTCAAGAGATCAGAAGACGTATTGCACTGGGCAAATCTGCTGCACAGGAACTTTTTAAAGTATTGAAGAGCAGAGATGTCAGCTGGAGGACTAAGGTGCGCCTGACCCAGGCCATTGTATTTTCAATAGCCTCATATGGATCGATAGCTGGACAGTGAATAAGGAAGATCGTAGAAGAATTGATGCCTTTGAGTTGTGGTGTTGGAGGAGAATACTGAAAGTGCCATGGACTGCCAAAAGAACCAATAGATCTGTTTTGGAAGAAGTGCAGCCAGAGTGCTCCTTGGAGGCCAGGATGGCTAAGCTTCGTCTCTCCTACTTTGGACATATTGTCCGGAGGAAACGATCGTTGGAGAAGGATGTCATGCTGGGTAGGGTGGAGGGTCAGAGAAAAAGAGGAAGACCCCCAACGAGATGGATCAGACAGGTGGCATCATTGATGGACTCAAGTGTGGCAGTGGTAGTGAGGTTGGCCCAGGATCGGACATTGTTTCGTTCTGCTGTGCATGGGGTCGCTATGAGTCGGTTCCGACTCGATGGCACCTGACAACAACAACAACAACAAGCTTGGGTAGAGTAGTGGTTACAAGTTGGGCTGCCAACCTCAAGGTCAGCAGTTCGAAACTACCAGTGGTTCCATGGGAGAAAGATGAGGCTTTCTGCTCCCGTAAAGATTTACCGCCTCGGAAACCCTGTGCAGGGTCACTATGAATCGGAACCGACTCCAAGGTACTTAACAAAAATATGTGTTAAGTACAGTTCTAGATACTTCCACATATATTACTTTATCTACAACCCAAAAAATGACTCTAGCTAATGTAATGCCAGGCCAACTGAGACTCAGGGAAGTGTATTTTAAAGTCACACACTTAATATTGGCAAATTCAGGAAGGAAGGACATGTTGACATGTCTTTTGACAGTCACACTGCTGATTGATGATAAAATTATGGTCCGTTACCAGGACACCAAAGGCTCTGAAGGTCCTTTCCAACTTCCACTGTGAGAACCCCCCTAGTTGCTGTCCAGCAGTGAGCCTCTTTAGGCAATGGAAGAAGTGGTCTGCATAAACCTGTTTGTTCTCCTTGGAGTCAACTTTGAGTCAGTTCCCAGGGTGTCCTTGGCTGGTGCTGAGCTTATCAGCCTGAAGGACCAGAGGAAAGGACCCACCATCTGAGGGCAGTGGCCCATAGGCAGGGTTAAGGTAGGTGAAACTTACCCAGTTCCCATGTAAAACCAGAAGCAGAAAGAGGAAGGCAACCCCTTCCTTGTTTCTCTGTTTTAAAAAATATCTTTGAGATACAATTCATATACCATGAAATTCACCAACTTATACAATTCAGTGATTTTTAGTATATCTACAGAATTGCACAACCATTACCATAAGTTTAGAAAAATTTTGTCACTCCTAAAAGAAAATCCATTCCGAGTCACTCTCTATTTGCTCCTAACACCCCACACCCCAGCCCTTTTGATGTTAAGTGCCATCGACTTGGTTTTGACTGATAATGAGGAGCTTGAACTTGAAGGTGAACTTGAACCTTGAAATTCAAACTGGCCTTTCAGTCTAGAGCATTAACCCACAGCACCACACCAGGCCTCTAATCCACCTCTGCCTCTATAGATTAGCCTAGCCTGGACATTTCATATATATGGACTCATACAATATGTAGCCTTTGGTGTCTGGCTTCCTTCATTTTAGCACAATGTTTTTGAGCTTTCATCCATGCTGTGGATGTATCGGAAGGTCATTCCTTTTCAAGGCTGACTGCATGCCCATTTGATGGACGTCCCACGTTTTGTCTATCTGTTTCTCAGTCGATGGGCATTGTGATTGTCTCCACTATGAACATCTGTATACTAGTTTTTGTGTAGCTTCCTTTTCTCTTGGTTTACTTATTTATTCATCCCTGTTCACCACTCTCCTTCTCTTCCTCACATAAGGAATGTATGTAATATATATCCTCTGTTGGATGTGTTTGTGGAGAAGCATCTACTGTTTTTTTGTGCGCATGTTTTAATTGGCATTTGTCATCAGGAGGGACTGGTCCCTGGAGGACATTATGCTTGGGAAAGTGAAGGGTCAGCAAAAGAGAGGAAACCCCCAACAAGATGAATTGGCACGATGGCAGCAGCAATGGGCTCAAGTGTAGCAATGATTGTGAGGACGGAGCAGGAAGGGGCAGTGTTTCATTTGGTTAGTACTGACTCTATAGCACCTAACAACAACAAAATATAGTTCTGATTCTGCTTGACGTTTTCCCTCAGCAGTGCATTTTTAGGATCCATCCATGTTGTCATGAGCTCATTGATTTGTACTCCAACTGCTGTGTGGCACTGTGGCGTCGTCTTCTACCACATTCTACCCAGTGCACCCTTCAGGACCTGCATGAGGATGTCTAGAACATATATCCAGGAGTGGGGCCACTGGGGAACAGATTATGGGTACACTGACTTCAACTGAGGCCTACTAATGGTGATCAGTCTTTCTCTACCAATGGAAGGCCAGATTCTCAAGAGGAGACAGCAAATCATTGTTTTCATTTATTTTCCTAGACAGAAGTTAGTAACTAAAACATACACTCACCACTCACCTTCGCAAGACTTCAGAAATTAGTACTGAGGTATACCATGTCTCCTAAGGATAAGGACAGACTGGGCTTGTTAGTTCTTGTTTCACATTTCTTTACACATCACTGATGCCCTTTAAACATATGGTCTCATAAAGTGAGGGAAAGTATTGTTCCAAGAACTTCCCTTTGTTCTAGGGGTGACTCTGTAGTGATCATTTTTGTGTTTTATAAATGGGAGAAGGAGGTGCAGGAAGAGAACTAGGTCAGGACTTCCAGCTTCTTAAAACTCTCAAAGCCTCAAGAGCACCCAGGAAAGAAAAGGAAAGGGAAAATTCACATGATTAGTGTGAAATGTTTACCTCTGATTCCCCATGACTTCCTAGAGATGTTCAAATCTTTCTGGGTAGATGAATCTGAGAAATTTCGTTCCTGGGGGAAGTTCCTACATTTGGAGATGATCAACCGCCTCTCAGCCAAGCACTGGGCTGCTGCAACCCCTGAAAGACCTCCTAATGATTTCCTTTGAAAGCATCCCTGCCTCCCTCAGCGCTCCCCTCCATCACCATATGCAGGGAGCCTCTTTTTATATAACAGAGGGCTCACTAGAAGATTTTTGGTAAAGGATCCACTTTGTAATGTGGATCCCTTTGTTCTCATTTTGGCTTCCTAAGTTTGCATTTCCCATAATTGGCTTTCTTAAAGTAAAGGCCACACTTGACAGTGTGAAAGATAAAGCTCAGAGTGAAATGGACAGTCTGGTCAGACCACATAGGTCACTATGAGGGCCCGGCAGGCTGGGAGCTTCCTGAGTGATTGTGACAGCTCAGGACTCCCTGCAACTGCGGACATATTTTCTGGTTTTTTAAAATTCCGGCTCTAGAAGCTGCTTCTGTGGCTAGCTCAGTCTAGAAATATTTAGGACAAAAAGAGAATCCTGCATTTTACAAAACCAAGCTTCATTTCCAGAGTCAGTTTTTCCTGGGAGGGAATAGATTAGGAAAGGAGATCTTTGGAGAGGTTACCAGGATTCCTTATTTGTCAGCCCCCAACACCACCCCCATTTTGTAGCATCATAGGCAGTGGGGCCAAAGTTGAGTAGGTCATAGGCCCTGAAAGGAGATGATTATGAAGACTAAATAGTATACCCCATTTATGTAGCACCGACTGTATACCAGGCAATAGGCTAGGTACTGTATACATATTTTTACTAATTCGCCAATAAAACTGCAAGGTAAGGATTACCCCAAATTGGTGTATGAAGAAATCCAATTTCAGAAGGGTTCAGTGACTTGGTCTCTCTGGCTTTAGTGGCCATATCCTTTCTACTACCTACCTCATGGTATCCAAGACCCCCAATTTCCAACTCCCAGAGGCCCTCTTCCCCTGACGTACTACTTTTGACTCAGAACTTGAGGGCAGGAAGGACAGAGATTTTAGAGTTGGAATGAGTTCCACTAACTCTCTCTCAGTAGTAGGAGTGCGAGGTCCAGAAATGGGCAGTCAGGATCTGGGCCTCCAAAAGGCAGACAGGACACTGAGCTGCTTCTCCAGCTCATCCTCTGATTCTAATGCCCTCACAGACTGGGGGCAGGAAGTAAGTAAGAAGAGCAGAAGTAGTCTGAGACACAGAACAGCTGACCCTGACCCAGGCCCTTAAAGTTACAGGAGGCCTTGGAGCTGTGAGCTTGGCAGGTGTGCCTGAGGTTCTCCTACCGTCCTGCCCTCTGCCAGGGCCCCACTTGCAACAATCTAGACCTCTGAGCCGGGCTGGTCAGATGGAGAAGAAAGGACACAAGGTGGGGGAATGTGCGAAGCTCTGGTGAGAGAGTCATGAAGCACTCAGTATGGGGGCAGGGAGGGAGGAAGGTAGACTGAGCACCACAGGTCAAATATGCCCCCCTCTTCTGGGCTGGTGGCTCCACTTGATGGTGCTTCAGGACTGCATTGTACAACTCAAGGTACCAGTCACATCAACCAATAACTAGGCTTAGACACTGGGGTTCTGGTGCAGCACTGTAGGATAAGCACTGGACTGCTACCTGCAAGATAATAGGCTCAAATCCACTAGCAGCTCCTTGGAAACCCCATAGGGTCACTATGAATTGAAACCCACTCAACAGCACTTAACAACAGCAGGCTTAGACACTACACAACCTGCAAAAGCATGGGGCAGCCATATCCTGGGCAGCCTAGAGAGCATTTTAAAAGCTTTCCCATTATTCTAGCTTTTGAAAGCAAGAAGACTGAATTGGAGAAAACTAGACGCCTGGTATTGTCTGGGAGCTGACAAGGCCATTATCTGTCATTAAGTAAGGGCCTGGCTAAAGACAGCTCTTTCCTGTCTGTCAAGGGTTTGTCCCATGAACACCCAGGGCTGAAGTGGCAGAACTCTGGATCCATCACACTGGATTAGCAATCACGAGAGCCAACAATCCCAACTAAAAACAAAGAGTGTAAATGATCTCCTTTGGCATAAAGGAGCTTGCCCTCTTGTGCCTGCAATGCCAATGATTCCAGTCAAAAGTCCATAAATTTGGCTCTTTAAAAGAGATCCCGGAGACATGTTCACCTTTGGTCCCCTCTTGTGGCTCTGCTCTCCCCTGACCTCCAGTATACTGCATCAGGATCAGTGCGGGCAAGACTTTGTCACTGGCAACCCCTTGTTTCTTTCTTTTCTCAGTGGAATCAAAGGGCTCCCCTTGGCTCTGGATTCTTCACTTGCAGACATATTAACCTGAGGGTCACGAGATGAAGAGGTAAAAGCAGTATTTCAGGGGGAAGGGACGTTGCCTACTAGACCTCACAACAGAGGAGGTGAGAGAATTCTGTGGATCAAATGCAGCTGCTGACTCTAGACTCAACTGGCCTCACCAGGGACCACCTGATTTAGCAAGAGCCCAAGACATCCCTACAAGTGTCTCCACAGAAGGACATGCCAGAGGAGTTGCAGGATTTGGACTGTCACCAGGACGGAGGGCAAGTATAGCTTTGTAGCAACTCTGGACCCCACGCCCAGTCAGACCTGCAGTGATGCAGTCTTGGCCTGACCTGCCCTCTAGGGTTGGGCCCAAGGCTGTTGTGCTCACCAGTCCTCTCCCACTAAGCCCCTCCTCTTAGAATTCCACCCCAGGCAGCTGCTTGAAGAACAAAGTACTGGTGTTTCCCTTGAGCAGAAATGTTTAAAAACTTGGGATAAAGGGGAAGGAATATGAGCTGTAAGCTGTTTCTCACAGCTAGTTAAGGAAAAAGATCTTACCAGAACTCAAAGCCAAGAAGAGAACAGTGATTTGAACCATTTTGAGGACCCATTACTGGGTTGTTTTTATAGTTAAGTGCCATCGAGTCAGTTCTGGCTCATTGCCACCTTGCATAGGGTTTCCGAGGCTTTAAATTTTCGTGGGAGCAGAAAGCCTCATCTTTCTGTATTGGAGCCGGCTGGCCAGCTCAAATCTTGTAAATTCTATAAAAAACTTCCTTTCTTCCTTTTCTCACCTTGGTTGCTTACAACTTGAAAGGTCTTCTATTCTTAAGCCCCTGCATACCTAAAAACAAATGACTTCACCTCTCCATCCCCCTTCCCCTTCTGGTCCCTTTTATCTTTTCTTCCTTTACACCTGATATGTTTATTGTTCTTTTCTGAAAGTCGTCTTGGGATTTATTTACATTTTTCAGATGCTGGAACAGAAGGACTATCTATAAGGAGGGTCAGAGCCACTGAGAGAGGTGCCACGTGAGTTTGAGTGTGGGGTCCTTTGTGCCCAGGTTGTTTTTTGGGGCTGGGGATGGTCCAAGCTCAACTAGCCCAACATACACACACAAACACACACTCTCTCTCTTCCCGTAAGGAGTCCCTAGGTGATGCAAAAGGTTAATGCGCTGGTCTGTTAACAGAGTAGTCAGAGGCTCCTTAGAAGAAAGACCTTTAATTGAAAACCCTGTGGAGCACAGTTCACAGTCCTCTGACATGCATGAACTGGAAGGCAATTGGGTTTTGATTTTGCCTGCTTATAGGCCATTTTAAATCCTTTGCTACTGCTGTATAGGTGTCCTGGTGTGGCGCTGTAGGTTAAGGAGCTGGATTGCAAAGTTGGTGTGAACCACAAGGTCAGCGGTTCAAGTTCACCAGTTGCTATACGTTGGAACCAACTTGACAGCACTTGAAAACAACAACTGCTGTATAAGGAATCCTGGTGTGGCATTGTAGAGTAAGCACTGGACTGCTAATTGCAAGGCTGGCAGTTCAAACCCACCAGTATGAAAGATGCAGGAGAAAGATGAGTCTTTACAGCCTCAGAAATCCTATAAAGAGTTGCTATGAGTCCAAACAACTACTGTATATTGTGAGTAGGGAGACAAAGGCATTGTTATCTACTCCTGGACCTAAAAGGACCACACTGAAGGTCAGGCCCAGCCACTATCTGGCTTTAGCTTCTCGGGCTCTAAAATGAGGGGGCTGAATTGGATGATATAGCACCTCCTCTACCTCCTTCAAGGAGCTCTGGTAGGGTAGTGGTTACGAATCGGGCTGCTAACCTTAGGGTCAGCAGTTCGAAACTACCAGCTGTTCCATGGGAAAAAGGAGGCTTTCTGCTCCTGTAAAGATTTACAGCCTTGGAAACCCTGTACAGGTTGCTATGAGTTGGAACCGACTCCACGACATACAACCACCACCAACTACCACCACCTACCTCCTTCAGAGTAAGGCTTGACTCATGCCCTTCCTATCTCCAGACCCTTGCTCTGGCTTCTCTTCTGGCAGATGTTTCACTTGAAAAACTTTGCTCCCCAAATATAATTCCATTGCCTCTTTTCCTCTGGCAATTCAAAACCCTTCGTTCTCATATTTCTCTGTCTACTCTCGCCAAGTGCCACGCATGTGCTCTTGGATCGCTAGTCCAAATCTGTCCTGAGGGCTTTTCAAGCTGGGCCTGAACTCTCTTTTTTTCTTGGCCCAGTCAGAATTCTTTTACGGTTTAGTTGCTTCTTGAGTTGGATATCACAGTATATTTTATACACACACACAATATCCTTCATGGAAAATTCTGGCCAAATTTCTCTGGCACCAACACATAGAATTTCCATAGCTTGCCACTTTAATTCTCCAGGGCCGGCCCACTGCCTGATCAGAGAATTTTAGCTCCAAAGGCCAGAAAGAAGTTTTCTGCCTAGCTCTTGAGGTCTGGGCCATCTCCAGCATCACCAAGTTATGACTACAGTTTAAGGAATAAAATCTGTTTCTCCTGCCCCAGCCCCTGCAGACCTGTGAGGCCTCTGTGGGCCAGGCCTCACAGGTCTGCAGGGGCTCCAACTCTCAGAATCTTTAGTCAGTTCTGGCTCTCCAAGTCAGAGGTATGTCTAAGGCACCAGCTTGGTCCACTGCAATGGAGACAACTCAGACTTTTTTCGGGATTTCAGGTTAATAAGACTTACTAATAAATGGCAGTCCTGGTGTGGCACTGTGGGTTAATGCACTGAACTGTAAGGTTGGTTTGAACCAAAAGTTTGGCGGTTCAATCTCACCAGCTACTCCTTGAAAACCCCACACAGAGTCACTATGAGTTGGAACCGACTCATTGGCACTTAACAACAATAGATGGTAAATTTTTCTCCTGAAGGGAAATTTGTTTTCTGTATTTTTTAGCAGTCCTCATCCAATAATCAATAAGAATGAAGCAGGGAGGATATGTTAGTGTCAACACTTCAGTGCTTTCTTTCTACCAGGCTTGGTTCTAACTCTCTCTATAGACCTCTAGATAAACGTATCTAGATACTTTGTTAGGAGTCCTGGGGTGGCGCTGTGCTTTTAATGAATGGGACTGCAAAGTCACTTTGAACTGCAAGGTTGGTGGTCACCAGCCACTCTTCAGAAATCCTATACAAGGTTGCTATGGGTCGGAACCAACTCGATGGCACTTAACAACAGCAACGTGTTGTTAAGTGCTATAGCGTCAGTTCCAACTCAGCAACGCAGCAAAATAGTGCCCAAGCCTGTGCTACCCTCACAATTTTATTATACTTAAGTTTACTGTGTCTATCTAGTTGAGAATCTTGCTCTTTTTGTAGATAAATATCTGTACCTACATCTAAATATAAGTAGATATAGATGGAGGAGTCCTGGTGTGGCACTGTAGGATAAGAACAGGACTGTTAACTGCCAAGGTCAGTGGTTCAAATCTACTAGTCACTCCTTAGAAACCCTATTCAGGGCCACTATGAGTTGGAACTGACTAGATGACACATAACAACAAATAGATGGAAAAAAAGATAGGGAAAGAATATATAAATGTATGAAGGGGTTTTGAAAAATAGAATGAAAAGATAACAGATTTTTTTCCACGAACTGAAGGTAAGTAAAAAAGTATTGTTATAAAACCACAGAAAAAGATCAAAATGTGAAGCTATTGTTTAATATGTCCTCCATCTAGGTCTATACATTTTTAAAGGTAGAGCTTCCATCCCATCAATCCTTCCCTGAAGAATTTTGTGCTCTTCAATTAATACCATGTCAAAACTCAAATCATGTTCCACTGAAATGTTGTGTTTGGGGAACAAAAAGAAGGCTGGAAAGTGGATGGGGTAATGAAATTCTCATAGACAGCCTTTGCTAACCTTAAAAAATGAGCAGGTGCTTTGTTGTAATGGGAAAAATAATCCCTCAGCACAACTTTCCTGGCCTTTTTCTCACCAGTGCAGTTTTCCATTTTCTTAAACTTCATTATAAGCCCCCATGATTGTCCTGTGTCCTTGGAGAAATTCTCTTTGGGAATCTAAAAAAACATTCACCATAACCTTCTGAGCTGATCTCTCTACCTTGAACTGGCCCAACAGATCACCTCAAAAGCTGATTTGATTGGACCTCTCTTTGAACACACCCAACGAGACTAAGACAAGTGTATTACTGAGAGAACTTGTCTGCAGCCAACCACTGATTGCAGACATGTTTAAACAGGTTTTGTCTGGAATAAACCCCTGCATGGATGAACTGGAACATAAGCAGCAATACTTTTTGACTCACTTTCTTAGTTGGTGGTTAGAGACTCTTGATGACTAGGTGTTTGAGAGGCTTGTCCTGTGCCATGCTGGACACCTACCTAGAAGAATATCATTTCTTCTGCAGAGTCATGCTAACTCCTTGCCCCCTAAATTCTTCCCTCCTGACTTCCCTAAAGGTGCCCCCGTCTCTAAGGATCTGGATCGCCTAATGTTTTCTTGTCTTTCTTTAGCTTTGATTAGAGTACTAACAAAGACAGATAGAAACTTATAAGCTGCCGTTGTGTGCTGTGGGGTCGGTTCTGACTCAGAGCAATCCTGAGCAATTTCTGAGAGTGGCTGGTAGATTGAACTGTCCTGTGTATCAGTGTCTGTATTTCTGCTGGAATATTCCATGAGCTCATGGCTTTGGGTTCTATGAAAGCAGTCATCTCCATATACTCCATTTTCTTACAATGCGGCTATCTGTAGATAAACACTGTAGAACCCTTTTGTATAGCTCAAGTAAACCCTGTTGAGTAACAAGTAACTTCTGTTTACTGTAGGCCAAGTTAGTGAAGCCTCTACACTTCCAATTCAAAGCTGTCTTCTGATGGCTCGCTCAATTTCCAGAAACATCTCACACCACCTTTGTACTAACAATGAAATGCAATTAGGGCACAGATGGCTCAGATTCTCCTTTCAAATGCACTTCTTTTATATTGCATGTGGGAAGCACTGCTCTTTTAAGAAATTCAAAATTACTTTCAAACTCCTTGAATTTCTGTAATTTCATTCCAGTAGGAGTGCTCAAGCACAAACTAGCACGCATAATGGAATACCTCACCAGCGAGAACCACCACCTGCTCAAAGCCATTGTCCTCTTGTGAGCAACTCTGGGACTCACTGAGCCTTCCTTGAACGTGGCATTTCAACCCTGGCACAGTGTCCTATTTAGTTCATGTGGGAAGAACAGTGTAGTGTCTGTTTGCTGACAAGATCAAGGTTGGCGAGAATTTTTCAGTTAACTGTAGGAGGCAGCTTTATAGGTAGGCTCTCTATATGTTGTGAAGTGCAGTCTAGTAGGTTTCCAACTCATAGCGACCCTGGGCATATCTTTAACAGACTCAAATCATGTTCTAGGAGCAGTTGGTGGATTTGAACTGTTTCGCAGTCCACTGCTGATCCTGGTTTTGTGTTTATGTTTTAAAGAGAAGAAAAATTTGCAATGCATGACTGGAACATACATTTAGGGTACAGGGGCAGGAAAAGCATTTGAGATTTGGAAACGCCAGAAAACAATTTCTTTTGGGACTGTTTGTAATGACACTTGTCTTAATTGCTTTCACAGTTCCAACTAATACAAGTGGCCATTCCAGGATTTCACTGCTGTTCAAGGAAACCCAGTAGAGACCTTCTTTGACCTCATACTTTGCTGTCCAGATGTGATCTTTGTCCAACTATTATCAAGAATACATTGCAGTGGATATGGAGCGCCAGCTTTTCTTCTGGTCTTCAGCAGCTTGGAATCTAGTTCCCAACAGAGCCTAAAATTGTCCTTGGGCAAAAAAACACTTCCCTCCTGCCGGGTGATTTGAACAGACAAGAATTAAAACAGAAAAGGAGGAGGAGGGGTGTCTAAGCAACCAAGTCTTCCCTGGAAGAGATGAGGAAGACAGGAGAAGTGAATAATTGGTTTATTTGCATATACACAAGAGAAGAGGCAGGGTGAGAAGCGGGAGGGCTTGTGAGAAGTAAGGCTTCAGCAGAGGAAGGCACCCTGACTTATAGACAAAAGTCTCAGCTGATTAGATTACACACTTGCTATCTTCATTGGCCCAAACCAACATCTCATTTATCTGTGTCTTAGAGACACAGGAATCACTTACAAAACCAGCTGGAAAATCAAGTGGAAATGCTTTATCTATCTGGACCAGACACGTAAAACTTCATGTACAGGATAAAGAGAAAACCTAACAGGCACTGTCAAGTAGTTCTTACGTGCCTCCAAAGTTGGGGCCTCAATTCTATAAGGGCTTTATATTGGGAATACAGCCACAGAAATGAGATTCCTGGAACTGAGGATGGCATGGCTAGGAAGGCAAGCACTTCCCAGCCTGCTGAGTGGGGCATCTCATGGGAATCTATCTCCTAGCAAGGTGAACCTGGGATGCTGGGAAGAGTCTTTCCCAAGGATGGAAGTGCATCCTTGCCAAAAATGATCTTTCTTAGATTCTAACCAGAGTGAACATTGATTCTCTTTTGGGTACTCAAATGAGATTAAGGCTTAGTGTGAAAAAACCTGGTTCTGCATTTGGGAACTTTAATCTGCTTCTTTTTATCCAGGGAAATATGTGGATTGTCCTTAGAGGAGCCTGAAGAGGTTACTTACTGATTTGATGAAAATCAACGATAGGGTGTGCTGACTGGGAAGGGGAAGATAAACACACACTGAGTGCTTGTAGCTTTGTTTGTATATAAAGAATTTAAAAAATTCCAATTTAATAAATTTTGGAAAAGCAAATGTAAAATGACTTGGGCTTATAAAACCAGAATTTACAATTATCTGTGGAGTCAAAGACAAATCATAGAACCATTTGATTACAAGTCCAAAGTAATTCTAATGTTGGTTACAGAATCGCTTTCCCACTCCCCCAATAAGATTACAGTTGTGAAATTGTAAGTTTCCCCACTGCTACTCACACTGCTGATAGAAAATATCTTCTTCCAAGATAGTATTTTCACACCTAAGTTGCATCATACATACCAGGCACATCTTCTCTTGTGCAAAAAAATTAGCAGGATGTGACCTACTGTTGGACTTAGACCAACAACTTTCCTTTTATAAATAGTCCCCTTTCCCCAGTGCCTGCACTCATCAAGTCTTCAACCTCCACATGCTGTCTCTCCCCATCCCAGTTCCAGCAGGTCAGCTCCTCCTGCAGAAGGAGTAGTCAATGAGGCCACATCAGCCACCCTTGAGGTCCTCCCTCAATCAATTCCAGTGGGGCTTCTACTTGTCTAGCACCTTTGCACACAAGAAAACTGTATTGCTCTTCTCTCTTCCTCATTTCACACCAATAGTATTCTGCCTTTTTAGGACATATATGCCAAGAAGATATCTGGTCATCCCTAGTTCTTCCTGTCTTGCTCAGCTCTTCAATGATATACAGATAACTGTAATCACCACTGCAAATCTCTTGGTCTTCTCCCCTTCATTCATCTAGCTCAGTGCAATGGAATCTCTTCTGAGAGCCATGGGTTTTTAAACCAGCAACTCATCTCCTACACTCTGTGACTCCTGCAGACCTATTCAGTAAGAAACTGTGACTTCGAGGTGCCTCCTGTACTGCAAGGTCTAGTCAGAACACCACGTTTTCTGACAACTGCAAGCCTGAGAGAAGATGCCAGTTGTGCTAATTCTGACCAATGGTTTTGTGTTGAATTAAATGAATCTGCGACCACACTCTCCTGTTCATTACTCTTCTTCATAGCACATCTATAACCATTCACTTTAGTAGTTTAACACAAATCTCTTGAGAGTTCTCCTTTTCCCTTCTTTCAATATGCCTAGATACGTCACATGGGGCCAAGGAAACACATGTGGTCTTTTGAATGCCTTTAGGAATGAGTACCTAACTGGTTAAATTGTGTTAAACTAGTTACCCACAACTAGTTACATTTTGTGGCCCCCATACAGTATGTGTGGCAGCATTACTCCATTTATAAACAGCAAAATTTATCAGGGATCTACATTCTCTCTGTGAATTTGATCTTAAGTGCTAATCTCTCGTTAGCATTAAAAATGCTCTATCTTTAAGTACTAGGGTGCTTAAAAAATTCCATTTTTCCACAGACTTTCTGAAGCACCCTCATATGTCCACATTAAATGCTCAAAGGAGTGCTACTTAGAACATGGAAGGTTTCTTTAAGGATGCAACCATGTTTTTCTATCTAGCACAACCAATGGACTGAAACACTGTTTCCATTCTCCAGCATAAATCCACAACTCAGTGGCAGCACAACCTAATTTAATAGGCACTCATCATTAAGACCAGAACACCTATGGCATGTAAACAGGATGAGATGGCAAAAAAGACACATTCATAGATGCATTCTGATAGAGAAATAAAAGGAAAGTCTTAGGAGACGGCTGGGCAAAGAGGCTGAACTCAGGCGTGCTAGTGCACACATACACAAGACTAAGTCGGACGTCTCAACTGGACTCACTGTGACAGAACCTTGCACTGGTATACTATGTCCAAGTCTCAAGAGAGGAGTCACTTGCATTTCTTCCCCTCACTCACCACAGCATAAGTCAACAGCCAACTAAACACTCAAACCCACTGTTAAACAGAAGGGAGCAGCATCAGACACAAAACGTCAGGCCCTAGTTTTGATGTGCCTTTAATACTTTTTCCCCCCTTTTTTCTGTGTTCACTAAACAGGATTTTTTTTCCCCCCTTGTAAAGCTACTTTTCATAGCCTCTCCCCCTCCCCTTTATACTGATCATGTCTTTAATTTCTTTTCTGAGGAAGAATTCTCTGGATCTCCATCTTCCAATTCTACTCGGTG
Source organism: Chrysochloris asiatica (assembly GCF_000296735.1). Lineage (NCBI taxonomy): Eukaryota > Metazoa > Chordata > Mammalia > Afrosoricida > Chrysochloridae > Chrysochloris > Chrysochloris asiatica. The sequence continues at coordinate 11,005,483 of NW_006408597.1, forward strand.
TCTTTTGAAGCTGCTATGGCCATGCACAGCCCTGCTGCTGCTGTCTGTAGCTGGGGGGTCAGTCGGGTCCTCTCTCATTCCAGTACTGGGGGTCTCACAGGTCATTTCAGACCCAAAACAATCTCTGTGTAGGAGTGTCTCTGACAGGGACAAGTTATCATGGTCAGTGTCCAAATGTCCTGGAGAAGAATAAGCCATGGTCTCCAGTTCCCCAAAGTTCTGCCCATTGTTGTGGGGGTGAGGAGGGCGGGGGTGTAAGCGTCCATTGTTGTGGTTGGCACAGATGGTTTCGAGGCTCCTCTCCTCACTGTCATCGGACTGGGTCCTGGGACAGTTGCCAGATCCACTGTTGGAAATAGAGTCAGATGCCTTGGGGCCAGGAGGAGAGGTTGACTCCTCAGCCCGGCTGCTCATGGCCTTGTTTAAGGCTTTTCCATTGAGCTTCTTGGTTTCAAAAGAGTGTTCTACAGAGCCATTATTGTTAGTGTCTTGAGAGGTGCCCTCTGGTACCTCTGCCCAAGCATGGCTGCTATGCTCATGGCCTGGGCCATTGCTGGGGTTTCTAGAAGTCCCTTCTTTAAAAGCATCCTTGCTGTGGCCTTCAGGACGCAGGTCCTGGTTTCTCTGGACCATGGCTGTGTTTACACAGACTTCCTTACTGGAAGAAGGGGTTGGGTTATCCTTGCGACTGGTTCCTGCTCTCCCATCATCTGCCTCCCCAGTTACCTGGGAGCTCTCACCATCTTTGTTGTTTGAGTAAGAGATATAGGAGTAGCGGAGCCACTTGTAAGCTTTATAAATTTTTCGCTCAACTGACTCTATGTCAGAGGTTGGTGAAGACCGGCTTGGCTGAATCTCCAAAGTGGAAGTGCTCCGCTCAGGGGAGGAGGCAGGGGAGGAGGAGAGGTCATCCACTTTGATTTGGGGATAATCATAGTTGTCTTCTCCAATGTATGTGTTGGTGGGCTTGGCTGGGGCACTAGGCTTTTCTTCTCGGGGTGTCTTCTGCCGGCGACGCATAGCATTTCGCTGTCGGGTGGAGGCTCGGCGTTCATTCAGTTCCTCTTCATCCTCTGAACTGCTGGAGCTGCTGGAACTACTGGACTCGTCCTCAGGGCTGGGTGACCGTGGCCGAGGGAATAGATCTGTGTCCAGTTCAACTTCACAGGCGTTCTCTTCAGAATCAGACTCGTTGGAAAGGGCCAGGAGGCGCTTGTCTTGGTAACGCCTCAGAGCAGACAAGCGCTGTTGGCGAGAAGCAGCATCCTCACACGTAGGTGGTGGTGGAGTTGATGCCACCGTATTTGTGGTGGTGACCCGCAGAGGCCCCAGGTGGAAGGCGTTGTCGGCAGACTCGTCCACTGTCGGGGGTGGGGAGCGGGGCAGTGATGCGGAAGAGTCTGAGTCTGTGTAGCCTGAGCGCTCGCTGACCCCAGCATGAAGCTGGAGGATAGTACTCTCACTGAGGTCACTGTCTGAGTCAGAGCTCCAGCCCTCAATTTCTCGACGCACTAGGGAGTCAAAGAAGGCCATCATCCGGGGGTCCTCCTGGACCGACTGGTTGGCATAGTCATGCGACAGGCCGCTCCCGCTGTTCAGCACCAGGCTGATGTACTCCTCATGGGTATAGAGGCAGCGAGAGTCATCCTCAATCCGACCATCGAGATCTCCAGTACACCCTGGCTGCTTATATGGGCTCCAGATCTACACAGAAGAAAAAACAAAAACCACCAAAAACGAACTGGAATGTCTCAGAGATTTGGTGGTAATAACACCAAGGCAGAGCTTCCCCAGACCCTCCTCCCTACCATTTGGCCAGGATCTGCTAGGCAACTTTAAAACAGGGTTTTGAACCAGTTCAGTTCAAAGTAGTGCAGAGAAACTGGAACAAGTCCAAATGTGTAAAATTTGGATGAAGTGGAATTATAACCAGAATAGGACCAAGTCCTGGAATGGGAGACTTCAAAGAGGCAGAGTGAACCTGATGCAGGGGGTTATTGCTAGGACTGTGGAAAGTGACATACATTCAAAACAATGTGGTCAGCCACCGTCTCTAAGTGGGACAGACACCAATGTTTCTGACTCTCCCGATGAAGAGATTTGGTTGTAACATGCAACGCTGCCCTTGTTTCTAAGAGGGAGGTTAACTTTCTAGCAGGGTGTTGACCATAATTTTCTCCATTCTGGTTATTATTCTGGTATATTCACATTTTCCAAATTTGGGCCTGTTCTGGTTTTGCTTTGTTGGCCAAGACTGAACCAGGAAGAACCAATTTGAAGCCCTTTAAAAGTATATCCTTCACAGTCTGGATTACATGGGTTGGATGCATATGAAAACTGACAGTTCTAGAGTAAGATGTGGGAAAATTCATGGTCAAGGGTTTAGTCAAGTATTAGGGGATCTAAGTCATGTCTCTAGGCCCAGAATAAGTTGCACCATATCCCTCTCCTTCAATTTCCTTTATTTGTATCTTGGAACATAATCTCAAAGGATTTAGGATGACTTGAAGATTGGTCAATGTGTTCCAAAGTAACACAGACCCAGCAGTCAGTCCTCTGCGACAGTTAATATTTCAGCTTATAAATCTCCACTTCTCCCCAACTGCAACATTTCTATTTTTAACTAATGGGATTGCTTACTAGAGTTTGATAAGAATAGCCAACTGCCTACACTGCTGCTCCCTTTTGGATATGCAGGAATCAGTTACCCAGGAAACTGGTTTCTGTGAAGTAGAGAGCAGCTGGCTTGCTCCCCAACTCTTCTGCTAGCTTCAGCTGAATACCCAGGATGGGCATCTTCACTCCAGAAGAAGTGACTGTATCCCTGTCTCTTATCACTCCTCCATTCCTTGGTCAAGAACATGAGTTTATAGGTCATGTGGCAAAATTAGGATTCAAACTCGGGTCTGTCAGAACATAAAGGCCCAGCTCCTCACCAACTACACTACACTACAGAACAAAGGTTTTCTCTTCATATTTTCTTTCTGGAGTAACCTCAGGGTAGGTAATATCTGAGCTAGATTGAGGTCTTTCAAATTCCATTCACCTAGGCCAAACATCACTTCTAAAATGATAGTTATAACTGCTTAACACAGTAAACTTCCCTCTATGGCAGCTTTTTCCAAGCTGGGTGACTGTATTAGGCGGATGGGGCACCAGAAAATACAAGTTGAATAAGTTATGCAAAAATCAAGTGCAAAGTAATTATGCTGTTACTGCAAATGAGAATGATTAGCTCCACCTGACTGCCAGACTGGTCCACACAGCAAAATAGAAAAGCTCAGTTACATCAGCCAGTAGCCATGGAAACTCAGATGAAAATCCAGGCAACTTTTTTGCATGACAGGCTGGTGTCTATCTTTAGATAGTATCCAACTTAGGAAATAGTGAACCCTCAATTCTTCATCAAGACAATGGCTTTGTTTCCCCAAAGCTTTCCCAGGGCAAATTCCCCTGCTTGTGAGAACTTTATGAGACCTCTTCTAGCTCCTCAGTTCCAGTTGTGCTTTACCTGGCAGGTAGTGTCTCTTTCCAGGAAACTCAGTTCAAGAGAGGGGCTGAAGCAATTTTGTAGATTAACTTTTACTCACTGATTCAATACTCAAATCCATTCCTCCTCCCACTGCCCATCCCTCCGCAGGTGTTCACCCTCTAGCTTCAGAATCTCACCTAGGGGTGTTTAAGACAGTGGCTTTCAAACTTGAGAGTGCTAAGAATCCCCTGAATTACAGCAGTGACTTCGGAGCCCTATTCTGAGATATTCTGATTTACTAAATCATGGGGAGGTACCAGGATCTTGTATTTTTAACAAGTACTGTAGAGGAAGCACTGGGATATAAAAACCCATTACCACCATCAATTCTGATTCATAGTAACTCTGTAGATCAGAGAAGAACTTTTCTATAGGGTTTCCTAAACTGCAATATTTATGGGAACTGAATACTAACTAAGTCTAGGAGTAGCTAATGCGTTTAAGACCTTCCAATCAGCAGTCCAGTGCTTAACCACTGCCCCATCAGGGTTTCTTCTGGATATTGTAGGGAAGAACTGTTGAGTCAGTTCCACCTCATAGTGATTCTGCATAAGTTTTCTGAAGAGCAGCTGGTGAGTTTGAACCGCTAACTCTGCAGTTAAAAAAAACCAACCTTGTGGTCCAGTGCTTATCCTAGAGTGCCACACCAGGACTCCTCTTCAGGATATAGGTAGCATAAAATAAATGAAGGATTTGTCTGAAGAAATTCTCAAATTCTTTGTGAGATTCAATGTTTTGGAAATATTTAGTCCTTGTAATAAGAAGGTAGACACCAAGGTGAGAGGACTTTCTTCACCCAAAACCTAAAAAACATGGCTTTTAGCACTAGGCTCAAGCTCCAAATAACTATCTCTGCAAACAGATGTCTGAGGAAATAAAAAGAATTCGGTGGCTTAGAAATGAAGCCAAGGAGTCCAAAAGGGCAAAGCTCATAGAATGCTTTCTGGACCAATTCTCTCACCTTCCCATTTTAAAAATGGCAAAATGTTACTAATCATATTTTCTAATATGAAGATAAATCTATTTGTACTTCATAGAAACTCAGAATTTGTTAACAGAAATACAAAATATTAATGGTTAGATGCTGACCCAATTATTTAGTAAGCCAGTTGAGATTCTAATACCCAGCCACCTAAGTTTTCACTTCAGAAATAAAAATCCTAACACTGAATGTCAGCTTTTACTTGGACTCTGGAATGTATCAGGCTAAGATCGACTGTTCATTCCGTAAGCATGAAGTAATGGAATAAAATGCTAGACCAGGGAGTAGGAGATGACTGTAAGTTCCCACTCAGCTCCTAGCTAGCTGGTAACCTGAGTGAAACCCAGCTCCCTCATCTCAAAAGTGAATTACATGGTCTCATCCAATCCTAAAGTTGAGAGCAAAACAAAACCTCCATCCTAGACACTCAGTCTTCAATCCTCAAGGACCTTGTAGTTCTAAATTGTGGTACTAGGTGCAGCAAGTAGGAATGCCAGCTCTACCTTGTCTCATGGCCGTAGGCAAGTGGCCTCACCTTTAGGCCTCTATTTCTCTTCTGTAGTGATGAGAATGATTAAATGACATAATCTATACCAAAGCACCCTTCCTCTTTCATTTAGCAGCTGAGTACTACCTCCAGCAAGTTTTAGACCAGTCAGAGAGACTTTTGAATCTCAGAAGCATGAACTTTCCCCATTATGATGGCCTTCATCCTTAAAATATCAATTTCAAACAGTTGTAACATTGTGATTTCCCTACACTGAAAGTCAACAATTCAGAAATGAAAGAATGGAAAAACAATTCTGCTACATCTTAAATGTGGCTAGATATATCTCCTGCTGGGATATAGTTCATGAGGTGAGATTAGCAGCTCTTTCTCCAAATCCAGGGAATAATTAGAGTTAGTCATTCTAATTCTAGAGGCTGCTGAGGAGCCCTGGTGGCATGATGGCTAAAGCACTCAGCTGCTGTGGTGGCTCAAATCTGCCAGCCAATCTGGGAGAAAGGAATGGCAGTCTGCTTACATAAAGATTTATAGCCTTGGATACCCTGGAACAGTCCTAGTCTGTTTTATAACGTTGCTAGGAATCGGAATCTATTTGATGGCAGTGATTGGTTAGTTGCTTAGAAGCTTCTGAGGGAAAGAATACAGTTAAATTCTTATTCAGACATCATTAAAATGTTACATAATTGCAACAAGATTTTGATCTATATGAGTGACCATCATATGCTTTTTCCTCTCTCCTTGTGCTACTACACTGAACTTAAAAATGTGTCTGAAAAATTACAGTTAGGTCCTAAATTGCTTCTCAGAAGCTCTTCACATCCTCTACCTGTCTTCCAAGCTCCTCTGGGCTGTCTCCTGAGGGCAACCCAGAATGCTGCTGAGACTCAGTGAACGTTCTGGATGATGTGAGTACAAAGACAGTAAATCTAACAGACAGACAATGCCAGCATTTCATTTGGCCTTCTCACAATGCTTAAATGTATGCCACTCCCAAGCAGATGGTACCTGAGACAGCAAAGCTGAGAACTTCAGAGCTTTTTGCTTTCCCTTTCACTATGGTTATATTGATGTCTTCAGGGTTCACACAGCTAATCCTGTCTCCATGGGACTGGCAGGGTTCAGTTCCATGGGAATCTGAGCACAGTGAGCTACCTAGTTCAGTCTGGATAACCTCACAGAGAAAACATTTTCTTCTCACTCTCCTCTGAGAACTTGGCTAGTTGCCAATCTATGACCTTAAGTGTAAGGACTTCGGTTGACTAAATAGTAATTGGGGAAACTTAGCACAGAGGCATCCCAGAGTGTACAGCCAAACAGGAATCTTTCTGTTAAAGGAGATGACCAAGTCGAGAGCTCTGAGGAAAAGAATGATGTCAGTAGTCTTAGAGAGGACACAACTCAGTAATAGCGCGTTGGTCCATTGGTCACAGGTCAAGGGGTAGGTAGGGAAGCAATGCAAGGGACAGGGCACTTTCAATGACTGCTCATGCAAAGAATGACTGAGACGAAAAAAATCCAGCATCAGGAGGCATCAGATGATCCATTCACTGCCTTCCCACTGCATGGTGAATGTGGCGGTATACTAGGAAGAACAAAGGCAAGTTTCTAGCTGGCTTTATCATGAATGAGCTGTGTGACTCTGGATGGTTAAGAGAAAGTCAGTATTAATGACCTAGAAGTCCCACTTTAGCCCTATGAGGAAATGTGTGCAGCCACAGAAATCAGCTCTAAGCCACAGGCAACAAAGCCTAAATAAAGTTGAACAATAGGTAAATAAAATATTGACCCACAGCTCTGATTGCTGTCCCTGACATTAAATACAACTTGGCTTGATTCTGGATAGTTATAAATGAATAAACAGACAAAAATAGCAAAAGAAAATGAAAACTATCAAATCATTAACAAACCAATTTCTACCTTTTGGTTTCCTGACACCTCTGAGGTTTTCAATGCTACTTCAGGAAAAAAAAAAAAAAATCAAGGTGTTTTAACTTTTGGGGTGATCTTACCTGTTCTTATTTAAAAGTCAAGTCCTCTAGAATTCATCATTTGCCCAAACCCTCATTTCTTTATTCAGGTGTGAAAAAAGATGGAATGGTTACTAGCAATTGTAATGAAAGTGATGGGCAGTAGGCCATCCTTACACAGTTACAGGCCAGGCTGGGGCCTGCAGTTGCAGACTATAAAACTACTCCTTGGAGGGGAGAGTTCATTTAGATGATGTACTACTGATGCATGTGTTTAGGATTCATACTCAACTACAGGTAGTGGTTTTTATGAGACACTCTAACTCTGATTCTGGTTCTCAGTGACATCTGTGCCATACTAGGATAGCAATGAATGCAAAGTGCACACTGAAACACTAACAGGAGAGTGCTCCCCTAGCCTCCACATGAAGTTTGGAAAGCAAAGTCCATCAGAAATGTAGTGACATAAAGGTGGTGTCTAGAAGATACTTTCTGTTTCAAAGTTCAGTCACTATCCTTGTTAAAGGAGTGTTGTAGCCCATTTTTTATAGTATCAATTTTCTTAAACTTTGTAATATGTCAAAATCATAAAAAAAAATTGATAGACCATTTTAGTATGTCTAGGTATGGGGTCTTGCATAAATTGCTCTAAAGAAATTCAAATATGAATGATAATAATTTCTATAAAAAGACAGAAGAGAAAGGTGCCTCACCTTGATAATCTTTTCGACACCAGAGGAGCAGATCATGTAGGTGTGGGGATTAAAGCGGACCTGGTTAACAATAGATCGATGCCCTTTCAGCACCATGAAGGCTCCGTTGACCACTCTACCAATGCCACCTGGAAAGAAAATGGAAACAAAAGCCAATTAGTAAAATGGATAAACGTAAATAGCTTCCGGTAATGGCAGATAAACAGCTTGGAATGGAAGCTGAGGGTTACGAATCAGGCTGCGAACCACTAGGTCAGCAGTTCAAAACTACCAGCTGTTCCGTGGAAGAAAGATGAGGCTTCCTGCTCCCATAAAGATTTACAGCCTTGGAAACCCTGTACAGGGTTGCTATGAGTCGGAACCGATTCCACGGCACATAACCAACCAACCAAAATACTACCAGCAGAATGTTTAATCTTACAGATAAAGTTGCTAGGGAAAGAGTGAAGATGTAACCTGTCTCAGCATACATGCTCTTATCAAGAGTCTTTATTTAGCCTTTAAACATTGCCCATGCCCACTGCAATTTCATTGACAATGAAGCCAAAGCCATTTAAAACATTTCTCAAGTTTTCAATGCCCAAGACCAAAACCAACTGTTACCTTAGAAAAGGCTAGTCAAGAGCAAAATGAGATGGAACAACCTGGGAATAGTTAGGCAGCTGAGAGCTAGGGGCATGTAGAGATCCAGAAACACATAATTACTTAAATGCAAAGAAAGAATCTCCAATGCATCTGCCCTCAATTTCTATGGCAAGGATAGCCAACCAACCAACCAACCAACAAAAACCATTGGGAAAAAATAATGGAATAAATAATGGAGAGAATGCATCCCCCCATCCCATTCCTGATAGCAGGATGAAGAAAACGAGATTTGGGTGACTTCAACAATAAGTTGTTGTTGTTAAGTGCCATCGAGTCAGTTCTGGCTCATAGTGACTTTGCATAGTGTTTCCAAGGACTGGCTGGTGGGTTTGAACTGTCAACCTTGAGATTCAAACGACCTTGCAGTACAGTGCATTATGCTGCAGTGCTACACCAGGACTCCATCATAATAAGTAGGGTATTCAGGATTTGAAGATGTCATCATTTATGAACTTAGGATAATCTTTTTTAAACTTAAACTTCATATACATTTTGATTCATGACACTGACTGCAATCCTCACAGTATAACATCACTCTTCCTCCTTCTCTATATTTCCATTCATCCTTCTCTCCTGCCTCATTCTGCCTTCTGAGCTTTATCCCTGGGAAAATGCTGCCCTTTGATCCCATACAATTGATTGATCTAGGGAGTGCTTACCTCCCTGGTATTATTGCTCACCTTATAGGTCTTTGTTGGCTGAAAGTTGAACCATGGGTCTGGTTTAAAGGGTGACTAAGAGCCGAGTCCTGGTGTGGTGCCATGGGCTAATGCATCAGACCGCAAAGTTGTTTGAACTGCAAGATCTGTGGTTCAAGTTCAACAGCTGGCTCCTTGGAAATCCTATACAGGGTCACTATGGGTCGGAATCGACTTGACGGCACTTAACAACAACAAGGGCCGTAGTCTTTGGGATTCCAGTAGTCTATACCAGAAAAATAAGCTTGGTCTTGTTTGTTTGTTTGTTTTTTTTAATATTTTATTGTGAATTATGTGATAGTTTACATGGGAGAACATTAGCTTTACATTCATCCTATCATATATCGTTTCACTGCCATGGTTACAAAGCCCTCTATTCATCATCAACCAACCAAAGGGTAAGCTTGGTCTTGTTTAAGATTTTGAGTTTGATTCCACATTTCTCTCCCACTCTATTCAGGACTTCCTATGGTGATTCTATTCAGAGTGGTTGGCAGTCAGTGGTAGCTGGAACATGGGACAATCTCAAAGGTTCAAGTTGACTGGTCAGGATATCATACTTTCATAGAGCACATGTACCCCACACTCCAGTTCAGAACTATGTAAAACAAGGTCAACCTGAGCAGTCCTCAGTGGATCTGTACACTGAATTTGATCAATGAATATCTTCTTAGTTCCTCTTACCAAGGACACAGGTGTTGTCAGGCACAGGTCTTCCCCTACTTACTGTCTGCCAGCTCTGGAGGAGATGTCTTCTGCTTTTGACCTTCTGGCACAACTCTTTTGCCTCTTGGAGGCTTTCGCCTCTTTATTGTCACATATGTGCCTTTTTAAATAACAGAAGGAGATTTCAGACAGAATTGATCTGCCCCGATTGTAGCTTGCTCTACTTGGTGAGTGAGAAAAGTGTCCTTTGCCTAACACTTCCCCATAGTTGACATTATTACTATTTGGATTATCCAGGTTCAATAATAGATTAAAGCTGTTCATCTCAGCCCCAAACTATCAAGTTTTCTAATAAAACAAGAAGGAATAGAGTGACTAGCACAAAGGAACAGTGCATTTTTATGAAGAAAAAGGACAGGAAAGGTTAAACACTGAGGCAGGCTGCCCAGTCAATCAGAGTCCTTGGGCAGGTTACATATACTGGGTGGTGAGGAAGAAAGGAGAGGTGACCAAGGATTGCTGTTGTTGTTAGGTCCATCAAGTTGGTACCAACTCATAGCGACCCTACACACAATAGAACAAAACACTGCCCGGTCCTGGGCCAACCTCACAATTGTTGCAACACTTGAGTCCATTGATGCTGCCACTTTACCAATGCATCTTGCTGGGGGTCTTGCTTTTTCTCTGACCCTCCAGCTTACCAAACATGATATCCTTCTCCAGAGACTGGTCCCAAGGATTAGTCAAAACAAAAATAAACTTGAAGAAATTAAGGAAAAGGGATCTAAGTAAAAATTTAAAACTGAAAACATTCTATTCTTATCGTGGGAGTGCATGGAGCTGTAGGATAAGCACTGGACTTCAAACTGCAAGGTCAGCAGTTCAGACCCACCAGCTGCTCTGCATGAGAAAGATAAGATTTACAGCCTTGGAAACCCTATATGAGGTCACTATAAGTTAGAACCAATTGGACTCAATGGCACTTAACAACTCTTATCCTTATCCATCCCTCCCACTGCTCTCAATTAAGATGGCAACTAGCAAAGATATTTTGACTTGAAACTAGTGTCAATCTTGTTTATTCCTACTTCTTCCAACAAAAGAAATTTAAGTGACTCAGAATTTAAGTGACTTTCTTCAAAGTCATTCAGGTAGAAAATGACAGAGCCAGGATTTGAACTAGAGTCTGTTTGGCTTCATTTCCACTGTATCAGCTGTCTTTAGGGGATGGGAGAGTTGGAATATGAATGAAGGCAGGCTCACAACCGAGTTCTAAGTCATTCAGAATGAAAAGGCGGATGGGAGGACACAAGCTCTCAAGCACTACCATAGGGAGGTGCACGACAGGACACTTTTAACACTACAGACTCCATGAGACTGACTCTGTCCTACCTACTGCCTCTTGCATATCCAGGACCTGGGGCATAGGGCCTAAACTATAACCAGTGCTCACTAACAATTCTTGAATGGCTAGTATTTTGAGTAGAGGGCTATTTTAGAATAAGTATCAGCAATGGAAGTTATATAGATGGTCTCATGTCTTAAGAATCAGCTGCCACAGAACTAAAATGAATCAACCAAACTAGTCTTTCCATCATGGTTACTGAGAACACAATTATAATAGCCTTCAGATCTAAAGAATAATTGAAGGGTATCAAAGCCCCAAAATTCAGACCATGGAAAAGCTGTTTCTACTACTCTTTCATATACTGTGACCTCATCTGGTTTCTCTTTGGCAGCAAATGTAATACAGTCCTTTTCTCCTTCCTCCTATCCAAATTGGTAGCTACGAAATGTGAAAAAAGAGGAAGAAGTCAATAGGGACAAGAGATGGATGGTAAAAGCAGGTGCAGGAAGAATTACTGCCACCATTTGTTGAAGGTAACCAAGGCTCTGTACACAGAATCATAGCAATGAGAGGGCTCTAGAGACTCTCTCTAGTCTCTTGGTTTCCAGGTTCCAAATGAATGAATACAGCTGCTATTAGGCAGCTTGAAACAATGACTTTTAGAGAATAAATTATTAATCCTGGAGATTTGTACATAAACCAGAGAGTTTCTGCTTATGTCTGAAATGTTTAAAGTCAAGATTCTGGCATCAGTAAGAACCTGGGATTTCCACTCCTCCATTACCTAGCCAGATACTGCCAGTCATCAGTAAGATCAAGCTGGAAGGAGTTAGGCAGAGAATATTTTTTCTAATAACTACACAGCCCACATACTCTCCCTGTGAAGCACTCAGAGTCATCTCTAAGTGTGTATTGGTGATCATCCTGGCCCCATGATTACCTAGCTGAATCATGATCTAATTACTAATAATGGGTACCAATGAATAAAATGGCACATACTCAACAAAAAGTTCATCCCTGAGCTGACATGTGATTATATAATATAATCCACAGAAAAGGTAAAAAGAACCACTAAAATATTTAGTTCAGATATTTATTATTCAGATTACTACAAAATGGAGTGGCTCTGATTTATTAAACCTTTCCTCAAATAGGAATGCATGGAGTTGTGTACATGTGTGTGCACACACACGTGTACATGCATATATGTTGTTGTTGTTATGTGCCGGGAGAAGAACGCCTCCTCTTTCTCCCGGGGAACAGCTGGTAGTTTCGAACTGCTACCTTAAGGTTCACAGCCCGATTCATAACCACTACGCTACCAGAGATACCCATCCCTAAAAACACAATGAGGAACACAAACCTACATTCATTTCTCTGGGCCATCTGTTATGAATGGCTCAGCCAAACTACACTGGTATTATTGTGTGTTTCCTTCACCAATAGAGGGCAAAGCTCCCAGACAGCCATTTTTCTTTTGGTTCAGATGAGATACTAGGGAGGTGAGGCATGCTATAAATTGTCTTACCCAGTCTACTGAAGGAGTCCTGGTGTGGTGCTGCGGGTTAATGTGCTGGAAAGAAGTAGGCTTGAACTGCAAGGTTGGTGGTTCAAGCTCATTAGTCATTCCTTGGAAACCCTATATAGGGTCATTATGCATCAGAACAACAAGTCTACTGAAGGGTATTGGAAAGGAAACTAGGAGTTGGCCATCTCTTAGGGGTCTAGCATCAGTGACTCTTAAGAGACCTAAGGATCTTGGGACTCAGAGAAAACATTCTGCTCAGAATCCAGATAAAGAACTTTCTAAAATGCCAAATGCCCTGAGACAACACAAGAAATGGACAGGTCCTAACATCCCTCCCCTTCCTTACCCAACAGCTCCTCTTTCACAACAGTTGTTGTTGTTAAGTACCGTGGAGTCAGTCCCGACTCATAGCGACCCTGTACAGGGTTTCTGAGGCTGCAATTCTTTACGGGAGCAGAAAGCCTCATCTTTCTCCTGCAGAACAGCTGGTAGTTTCGAACAGCTGACCTTGATGTTAGCAGCCTGATTCGTAACCACTATAATACCAGAACCAGCGAAAATTTTTATCTTCAGGATGGAACAGAAACCCTGAATAGTCTAATCATCTTTATACGAACAGAATCAGTCATTAAAAATCTATGTACAAACACTACCACCTGCTATCAAGTAGACTTTGACTCTGTGTCAGAACAGAACTCTGCTCCATAGGGTTTTCAGTGGCAGAGTTTTCTGAAGTCATTGCCAGGCCTTTTTCCCAAAGCACCTCTGGAAGAACTGAAACCTCCAATATTCTGGATATAGAAGGTGAGGGCATTGATCATTTGTACCACCCAGTGACTCATAAATGTAATATACTAGCCTTAGATTATTTTAAAGGAAAATTCGAACCTTTAAGTAACAGATAACTATGGTTTTATATAAAATCCTTTGAAATGATAATTCCATGAAAATTTGTTGTTAAGTGCCTTTGAGTCGGTTCCAACTCATAGCAACCCTGTACTTTACTGATTCCTAAAAGTCTCTTCAAGCCCCTCTTAATTATTCACTTTTATAAGTGGATACATTTTAAATCACACACACACACACACACACCCTTTTCTCATTCCCTTTTACACTGGAAGCTCTTTGAGGGCAAGGATGTGTTTATCTTTCAGTCACTCATAGAGTTTTGAGTGAAATACTTAAACTCTTAATACAGATACTTAATAAGTGAGTGAAATGAAATGAATCCCTTCATCTTCTCTGGAACAGAGCTTGTAGGAAAAAGAAGGCTAAAGTTATCATCTGCCAAACTGAGGTTTTATAAATATCATATCATTTCATTTCTGACTCCACTGATAGGCATTTATTGCTTTGAAGGTAAGGAACCTATTCCTTTCCTTGGATATGTCTAAGAGAGGTGTACAAAGCACCGCATAACAATTCTAAAATGACTAAATAAACAGACCCAGGGCCTCCAAGTTTCACACCACAAAGAGAAGCCCAAACAAGGGTACTGACAGTACAGAGAACACAGTGGCCACCTCCTGGGGACCATGTAACCACTTAGGAGCTGAGAAAAGACAGCTGGGGAGAGCCAGTGCTGTCAGTAGAGCTCAAAGAGCTCCTTAAACACTGAGGCTTAATTGCACAAAAAAAGTCAATTCTACTGAATTCTTCTTTCATTGTCTATACGTCAGAAGTGTTTGCAACCAACTACTTGTGAAAGCCTGGAGATGCCGGGGATCGAACCCGAGGCCTCATACATGCAAAGCATACGCTCTACCACTTAGCTACACCCCCTTCCCCAAAAGCCCTCTGGCTAACCTTTATGTGGGAATAAGCAGTTGTTCTTCTAATTGCATAGGAGGAAAAAGCAGATACCCAGGCCTTAGCTCATTGAGAATGAATGTAAGTCTACAAAAAGGAGAAGAGACAAAGCATGCACACATATGTGAACCCATGAAAACATGTTTCCAGCTGTCTGCAGCCTACTTCATCAGCCTACTGGCAGTGAAACTGCGTATTTCCCCCTTCATTTAGGGGGAAATGTGACATATAAATTCCTCCCTCTTGAACTGCTGATGCATCAAAAAACAGACTTCATGAAAGAACTCAAACTGCTGTTCGGGGGGTGGTGCTAAAGGAAGATAACAATTTCTTGGCGTGTAACTAGTTTTTAAAAGGAAACTTAATGCTTAATGAGGACTAACAATCACTGAGTAGCTACTAAATACTCCATCACAATAACCTTAAGATTATTGGTATTCTGTTATATGTAATAACATTTTACAGATGAAGAAAGTTTGGTAAGGTGAACAACTAGAGATGAATGGGCCATGAATTTAAACCCAGGAAAATTCTATTACATTATGCTCTTTTCCATAAATAGTGTGAGGCTTAGTGTAGAAGCATCTCAGGAAAAAAAATTGTATCTATGCAAACCAAGAGTCTTTTCCTTTCCAACAAGAAATGGGGCAAAGGGAAGGTGAAGACATTCTGATTGTTTTCAAGAGACATCCACCTCCTTCACACTTTGCAAAATCCATTACTCCATATATAAGGCACTAGGGAGAAAAGGCTTTGGAAATTATGGATCCATACTGATATTATATATAACAACAACATCTTACATTTGAAAGTGCATTGTTTTCTGAAAGCTTCCAATATTGTTAAACCATCCCATAAGATAAGGCAGATTTGAACATATTACAGAAGAAACTGAGGCCAGCAGGCAATGACTGACACGCCTCTCCTTACTCACTGTGGAGTTTGTGCTCAAGTTCTGGATAAACAGCACCAAGGCAGGCTAGGTTCTAAAGACCAGATCTTTATGTGAAACTGCATTATGTAAAAATGGAGATGACCACATCAAATCACAAAATTGAGGATGGCTACATCGTTACTTAGCTACTAAATTATATCATTATGTAACTGTCAAACTACTGAGAATCATGGTCGAGCTAAGCTGACACATAGCTTTCACCACCACAGTCAGCGCTACTCTTGCTTAACACTTTGGTGTTTGCTACTGCAAGACATACGCTACTAACGTGCAAAGTAGATAGTACATTTTAGATTGCTGTAAATGTGAAATGTTGGATAATGAGACAGTCAGTAAGTGAGGAGAAGACGTGTAATATAGCCTGCCTAGATTCATGGAGGCCTGGTGTGGTGCTGTGGGTTAAAGTGCCAGACTGCAAAGCTGTTTGAACTGCTAGGTTGGCGGTTCAAGCTCATCAGACGCTCCTCAGAAACCCTATGCAGGGTCGCTATGGGTCGGAATTGACTCTATGACACTTCACAACAACACAACAAGACTCACTCCATCAGCTATCAAGTGGCAGAGCTGAACTTGAATCCAGATATATACATACTTTTTGCCTTTACAAGAGGAAGTTTTATTGTTAATATTTACCTTCATAGTTTCAGAAAGAAAAACAGATTAGCTCAGTCCAACATGATTGGCAGTTGGCAGAAATCTCGGGAAGCAAGTGTTCTGATTGCTAAGGATTTAATTTGGATGCTTTTAATACTTAGCCATCTAACACTTCAAATATTATCCAGAACGAGCGTTATCATCTCCCTCCTTTCCACTTCAGTACCCTCGTACCCCACTCACTTCAATGTGAAAGTGTCTTCATTAAGTAAGGTTCCCAGAGGAAAAGTTTCCCTGGGAGCAGAGCCATGAGCACAATGCACAGAATGAAAACGTCCAAATAAAACTCTGTGTGATCATTTACTAGTCTAAGGAAACAAACCCTTCAATAGATTAAGAAATAAATCCAGTTACAAATGCACTAATAGGTCTATGTCAAGAGGGGTCTGAAGTAAACTGAAAACGGCCGGCTATTTACAAGATACACAAACAGGAACAGTGCACCTAGTCCAGCGCTGGCCCTTAGACACCAAAAGTGTTCTCTCCACTGTAGACCACATACAAGAATCCACCTTCATCTTTTTCCTTCTCATAAAGCTGTCTGTCCCATAGTGAGGCTGGACTGTGGGACTATCTTGTCCATAAAGAGGAAGATCACCTTTTCAGAAGGAAGCTGGATCCTTTTCCTGGTGATCCACATATGAACTGAGCCACAGTGATGTCAGATGAAACCAGGTACTTTCGTTTGCCAATGTCAATCTGAGAGCCAGAGACTTTTTCCACAATCATCGGAACCTGGTCGGGGTATTTCGCGCGGATTTTCGCAGATTCCACGCATCTTGGTTCCAATGAGTGGTCCTCCTTGAACATCCACTACATGGCGGCGGCGATGAGGGGACGGGCTCGGCTCTCTGAGCCAAGGAGTTCAGCGCATCGACCACAACAACAAAAACGACAGCGGTGGCCGAGATATATTTTTAAGCTTGTGATTTCCATTTTATAATCAGAATTTTCACATAAAAACAGTTGCAATGATTGACAGTCTTTTGAGCAGGAATAGAGATGGGGAGGAGGCTCCCTTGCCTTTGGCTTATGCTCAGTACTATTCGCCATCTAGTTCTCTCAGCATTTGATTTGCGCTGCAATACACACAGCAGGTATCCTGTGGATAGTCTGTGTTCAAGTTCTGGATAAACAGCACCAAGGCAGCTTTCCCTTATTAGCCTGACTTATATCTTACATTCACCAGACATTCGTTGAGAGAAAGCACACTCTTCTTCTTTTCCACAATTGTTTAGGAGTTGACCTAAAGGTGACACCAGGCACAGCTAGAGGTTGAATTAAACAGAAATCTGTGTATAGACCTGTGAGACCCCCCAGCCCCATTCCACTGCCTGGCTTCAAGAACCAAAGTTTAATCACTAGACAAATACCCTTCAGCTAAGAGATTGAGGATTCTTCTTTTGTAAAGTTTATTAATTCCTGTAGTAGAAAGTCAATAGAGAAGGACCATAATTGTAAACATTATGAATATGTCTAGGGAGGGGCGTTTTCTGTTTTTGTTTCTTTAAATAAACTTTTATAATATTATTTGATTAAAAATGTATGTACCATAAGACTATAGGTGGAAGCCTGAACCACATCCAGATCTCCAGAGATGGGAAATTCCCACTTGAAAGGACAAGCAGACTAACCTGGAGTGGCTAGAAGAACAGAAGATATTTCTTAAAAGAAAGACCTACAGGAAAAATATAAAACAACATAGGCAGACTGACTGTCACTTCAAGAACAAGCAACTTGCTTGCCTAGGAAACATCAAGGCAAGTGGTCGGGTCCTCTCAGTGCAAACCCCCTTCCAAAACTTAAGACTTAATGGGAATATGCGCTGTGATTGGTGACCACGCTCGACACCGATAAGGGGAAGTGAGTGGAAAACAGCAATGAAGTGGTGAGCTAAGCCCTACAACGTTCAATAGACTTCTGTGAACCCGGGTAAAGACCTGATTGGCCAGCAGTGTGGCAAGACCTGGGGACTCTTGGGCCCAGAGTCAGTGACATAGCCACAGAGGACTAGAGTGGAGAGTGAAGCGTCCAGCTGATAAGAAGAGAGGGCATATGCATAAGAACACCCACACTTGCAGATAAGAACCACTTATCCTGGCTTCAGTGACTGGATGACCAGAGCTCAACCAGAAGTAAAAAAAAGAGGAAAAAAAAAGTATTCTCATACAATTTGATGAACTTGACCTACACCTATGGAAACAGTAGATCAAAAGAGGGAACAAGTCCTTACAGTAAGAATCATTCCCACCCCCTCCACACACAGAGTAGACAGGGATGAGCAACTTGGACATTGGCTACCCAAAATGGGGGGCGGGGGGACTACAAAGGCAAGAAGTGACTGGCTTACAAGCTTTCAAGAGGGAACCTAGATCCAGAGGGCCTGGAGGAAGGTAGAATCTCCAGTGAGTAGTATTCAATCTGACTAGGCGGGGCTGATGCAATGAAATGCAGACAGGTCTCTTGTGATACAAAGTGAATAACTGTTATCAGGACTGATTGTGAGGGTCGGAAATGTAAAGGTAGATGTCTTATAGCAAGGAGGGGAGGGATTAACTTTTCAGTCTAGGAGCTGAGGTCCCTAGGACCATCAAAGGAGAAGAGCAGAGAGCGGGACCCTACCCAGAGAAGCAGTGATGCCTGAAATGGAGCCAGAGATGATGACGTGAAGCGATGGAGCAGCTGGAGACTTTAGATCCAGAGAGGGAGAGCGACTGTGTGCTGAAGACCTGGGGGTGATGGGGGAAGGATTGCATGAGGGGATTGCAACCATGGCAATGAGACGATATACGATAGAATGAATGTAAAACTAATGTTCTCCCATGTAAACTATCACATAATTCACAATAAAACATTAAAAAAATATATATGAAAAAAAATTTATGTATCAGTGTTACGTGACAAAAAAAATATTAAAATGAGGGAAATAGTAATAGAAAGAAAAAGGAAAGACAAGGTAGGTTCTGTCAGAACAGTAGCAGGAAGATAGAAACCCCAAATGAGCCAAGGCTTGTTAAAGGTGCTTTAGTGAGCAAAATGATGGTCAGATAGACAGGCTTGCTGTGACAGACTGATGACATAATGTTGAAGGATGATTCAGAAAAAACAAACCACTCAACTACCAGGTTGTTGTTGTTGTTAAGTGCCATCGAGTCGGGTCCAACTACCAGGTGGTGTCCCCAAAAAGAGGGATAACCATGAGGCCCCCCATCCTTTTATATAAAGAAATGCAAGCATATAAGTAAATCATAGCACACATGGAAAGAATGGGGCTTCTAGCCAACTCTAAGTATAATATAAGCAGATCATGAGTCTGCATGGTCCCCTCAAAAGTCTAGA
This sequence comes from Chrysochloris asiatica, assembly GCF_000296735.1. Lineage (NCBI taxonomy): Eukaryota > Metazoa > Chordata > Mammalia > Afrosoricida > Chrysochloridae > Chrysochloris > Chrysochloris asiatica. Next base: position 11,024,827 of record NW_006408597.1, read on the forward strand.
ATCCTGAAATACCATCTAGCACAATCAAGAAGACACAGATTTTCTGTGACCCAATCAGACTACATCCACTGATTTTGTTTGTTCTGTTGTTGTTAAGTGCTGACAAGTTGGTTCCAACACATGGTGACCTTGTATAAGATTTCTGAGGAGCAGCTGGTGGATTTGAACCACCAACCTCGTGGTTAGCAGTCCTGTGCTCATCTAACAGTGCCATACCAGGACTCCACACTGAATTTGTTTAATTAATCTTAAACAGCAGTGGCACAGATTTAGAGGGAAATCAGTTTAGCAAAGTTTCTTTGTTATTTTTATTTCAAGGTGTCATCAACCTTATGCACAACAGGACAAATTGTTGCCTGGTCCTGCACCATTCTCACAATTATTGTTACTTTTGAGCCTACTGTTGCTGTCATTATGTTAATCCATCTCATTGAGGGGGGTTCTCCTTTTTTTGCTGACCCTCCACTTTTCCAAGCATGATGTCCTTCTTAGGGACTGGTTCCTCCTAATAAAATGTCCAAAATACAAGAAATGAAGTCTTGCCACGCTTGCTTCTAAAGAGAAGCCTGGTTGTATTTCTCCCAATACAGATTTCTTCTTCTGGAGGCCATGGTACTACTTCTAACATTCCTCTCCAACACCAGAGCTTAAATGCATCCATTCTTCTACAGTCTTTCTTCCTTATTCATTGTCCAACTTTCATATACTGAGGTGTTTGAAAATACCATGGCTTGGGCACCTTAGTCCTCAAACTGGTGTCTTTGTTCTTGAGCACTTTAATGAGGTCTTGTGCAGCAGATTTGCCTAATGTACTGTCATGTGATTTCTTGACTGCTGCTTCCATGAGTATTGATAGTAGAGCCAAACAAAATGAAGTCTTAGACAACTTTAATTTCATGATGTTATTTGTTAGTTCAACTGTGAGGAACTGCTAAACTGTGGACTTATTTCTGGAGACTATCTAGAGGGGACATGAGAGCTACCTTCAAATGACAAAGTCTATTAAGAAGAAGGATAAGGCCCATTCTTACTAAGTCACCATTCAAGGGACTACTGGGGAACGGAGTATGGCTTAATCTAAGGAAGGACTTTCTAATCACCAGAGCTATCCTGAGACAACAGCACCTCATGATGGTGGGCATCCTGGCAGAAGCTTAGTTTAGAGGATAAGTCATTCCTCAGCAATTACATGCGGAAAGGGAAGGGGCACATATGGGCTTCTGAGTGACTAGAAACAGTCTTTATTTACTGTGATCACTAGTTTTGAAGCGTCCATTTTTTTCCTATTGGATTTGAATTACCATTACAATTATTAGTGGAACCCATTTGACCAAAACAACAAATATACTTCACAATTTTTATATTTATTCAATCTGTATGCTGAGCAAATAATCCGAGAAGCTGGATTATATAAAGAAGAACATGGCATCAGGATTGGAGGAAGACTCATTAACAACCTGCGATACGCAGATGATACAACCTTGCTTACTGAAAGTGAAGAGGACTTAAAATACTTACTGATGAAGATCAAAAACCACAGCCTTCAGTATGAGTTGCATTTCCATGTAAAAGAAAACAAACATTCTCAAAATTGGACCAATAAATGACATAAAGGTAAATGGAGAAAAGATGGAAGCTGTAAAAAATGTTATTTTACTTGGCTCCACCATCAATATTCAAGAAAGCAGCAGTCAAGAAATCAAACGACATATTACATTAGGTAAATCTGCTGCACAGGATCTCTTTAAAAAGTTTAAGAACAAAGATGTCAGTTTGAGGGCTAACGTGTGCCTGATCCAAGTCATGGTATTTTCAATAGCCTCATATGCATGTGAAAGTTGAACACTGAATAAGGAAGACCATATAAGAATTTATACATTTGAGTATGTTGTTGGAGAATATTAAAGGTACCATGGACTCCATGAAGAACAAACAGGTCTGTGTTGGAAGAGATGTAGCCAGAATGCTCCTTGCAGGCAAGGATGGTGAGACTTCATCTTTCATACTTTGTACATGTTATCAGGAGGGTTGAGTCCCTGGAGAATGACATTATGCTTTGTAAAGTGGAGAGTCAGCAAAAAGAGCAAGATCTGTAACAAGATGGACTGACAACCATGGCAGCAGCAATGGATTCAAGCATAACAACATTTGTGAGGATGGCACAGAACTGGGCAGTGTTTCATTTTGTTGTACATATGGTCGCTATGAATCAACGGCACTTAACATCCCTTAGGAAGATAAGAGGGGAGAAGATTTTGTTATTTTGATTAAATGATGCTTGGATATTTTGGTAGTTAAGGTTCTTACATTTTAGGATAATCATGCTAAGGTTCAAAGGATCAGAAATTGGTCTCTTCCCAGCCCCCCTCACTTTTGGCAAAATGGAAGAACAAATGGAAAGGGGAGGTGGAATAAGATAGCTGTCTTTTCAGGAATATCAATGACATGAAAGAGTACACACAGAATTTGTGAATCCTTTCCTTGGAAAGTCTAAGTATACATTTCCCAGTTTTAATATTCTAATCCTAAATCAAATGTCAGGTCCTGCCAAGTGAGAGATGCACAGTCATCTACTAACAAGCTAGCCTAGCAAAATCTCTTCTAAATTACTAAAATCACTATATCCTAATTAAATCAATACAGAAATCAGCGAAGAGACCAAAAAACCCCCCACTGAAATCCTATTGCTAATTCTTTTCCCTGCCTAATCCCATTGTTAACAGTCTCTGGAGGATTAGCCACTATCTGTTTCGAAAGTTGTATTGATTTGGGTTTCCATTTATAGTGGTGAGAAATTTGGCAACAATATGGTGATCATTGCACCGCATGGTTAATATCTGATAGTGCTAAAATTATACACCTGAAAAATGTTGAAATGGCAATATGTTATACATAATTTTTACAATTGACTTAATACTTAAAAGCTTCTCCAGATCAGGTAAAAGATACAATTAAACTAAAAGATGATTTCTCAACTGTGCTGGTCAACTTGTGAGTGGAAAGGGGGGAAATGAAGCAAAGATGACATGGGCAGAGATTGGCCATATTCCATAGATGCCTGATGACCTTGAGATGAGACAGAGAAGAGAATGGGCTGGCTGGTTTGAAGTTCAGGAGAAGTTTGAACTCCCAAGCCCAAAGACACTGACCTAGCCAGTGGGGACTAGAGTTAAGAATGAAGCAACCAGCTGGTCTGAAGGTCGGGGAGGTGTGCAAGAACTCCCAGACCTGCAGAGAGTACCCATCTGACCTAGTGTGGATGGCTTACCAACCAGAATTTGACCAGATGAAGATAAAGTAGTATGATACAGGGAGCAAGGGTAAATTGCTAAAACCTGATCAACTGGACCTTTGCTTAATGATGAAGCTGCCTCAAATTCCAACTGAATAGAGAGGGATTCTTCACATCAAACATGTCTCCTCAGTACACTGGGTTGATAGGGACAGGCAACTTAGACTTTGGCTATCAAAAATGAGGGGCTATAAAGGCACAAAGTGACTGGAGTACAAGCTCTCATGAGGGTGCTTAGTGTCAGAATGAGGGGAGTAAGATAGACTCCTCACTGAATAGTTTCCCTCTTGTCCAGATGGGTCCAGTGATGAGGGGGATAGGATTTTATGATTCAATTGCGAGTAATTGTTATCAGGTCTAATGGCGATAGTCACAACCATAAGTATAGAAGACGTGCAACTAAAAGGGGGAAGCAGTTAACCTGTCATTTCAGGCACAGAGGAACCTAGGACCATTAAGAGGGAAGAACATGAGAGAAGCGAGGGATCCTAACCAGAAAAGTGGTGACAACAGAGATGATGGCAGAGGCAATGGCATAGACAGATAGAGCAGCAGAGGGCTATAGGTCCATGGGCTGAGAAAGGCTTTGTGCTGCCTGTGAGCAGGAGGCTGGCTTGCAAAATGTGCCCCATGGACATGTAAATGAACATATGTGATATGTGTACATCCCCCCTCCCACCCAAAAAAGTACTAGAAGCAAATACCGTTAGCTAAGGTTGCATGGAGGGGATTGTGATCATTACAATGATTTACTGAATGTAAAAATGGTGATCTGCCCTGTAAGCCTTCACTCACTCAATAAAAGTTAAAAAAAAAAATATGATTTATGCATCTATCAATCTAGGACTTAAGGGGTGGGGACCTAGAAGCACTGTTTAACCAGAATTGGATCAAGGATGAGATTATCACTCTGTGTTTAGGTAGACTGTTGCTGCCCAGTTTGGTTATGGTGTTTCAAATGTAAACTGCTTCACTCAGGCTTTCCAATTCCAGAAGAGGGAAAAGTTCTTTATAACATTTTTTAGTAACCATACCACCACAACAGGAAGGTTACACCAAAAGTAAGTTTCAACCAGTTTTGAAAGACACATGTTTGGTAACAATGTTGCTAATTCTGCAACAGGCAAAAAAATAAATGAAAACCTTCCCCAAACTCTGAGGACTATATAATAGGCTTGACATAATCCTTTATTACTTTCCTAATAACCACTTTCCAGTTTCATGCCATTGTCTCACTGGGAACAGATGGCTGTTATTTGAGCTGAGTGTAAAAATAAATAGATATATTTCTACCAGCAGGTAGAAACCAATGTAACATTAAACTGAGCACTTGATGGCACTATTTTTAAGAATGAGGAATGATCTATGTTGACTGAAAGCTCCGATGGCCTAGAACCAAATTTATGGAAACCTGCAGGCTTTTCTTGTAATAGGTAGAGCAGATGCAGAAATACGTCTTTTGAAGTGCTTTGATAACTTTGCTGTTATGTGCTGTTGAGTCAGTTCCAATGCATAGCAACCCTGTGTACAACAGAATGCAGCACTGCCCAGTCCTGTGCCATATTCACAAAATCATTGCTATGTTTGAGTCCATTGTTGCAGCCAGTGTGTCAATTCATCATGCTGAAGGTCTTCCTTTTTCTGACCTTCTATTTTACCAAGCATGATGTACTTCTCTAGGGTCTGGTTCAAAGTATATGAGACCAAAGTCTCACCATCTTTACTTCTAAGGAATATTCTGGCTGTACAGACTTATTAGCTTTGATGGCAGTCCACGGTAGTCAATATTCTTCCCCAATGCCACAATTCAAAGGCATCAATCCTTATTCAGTCACCTAGTTTTTGCATGGATATGAAGCAGATTGAAAATACCATAGCTTGGGTCAGACACTCAGAAAAGACCTGATTTACTGGTTTCATAGACTTGTGGAAGCCCTCAGACTGTGGGCCTCAGACACACTTTAAACCTGGAATTGAACCCACCCCTGGGATTAGATTGTAACTAAACTCTTGATGGTCCTAGGTTCCTCTGTTCCTGAAATTACAGATTAACTGCTTCCCCCTTTTAGTTGCACCTCTTCTACACTTATGGTTGTGACCATCGCCATTAGACCTGATAACAATTACTTGCAATTGAATCATAAAATCCTATCCCCCTCATCACTGGACCCATCTGGACAAGAGGCCTATAAAGCAAACAGTAACACTGTGAAGAATGTACTCCTCAAAACAATTAGCCATACTAGAACAAAAGGGCAGCATGTGCCTCCAAACAAAGGTCAGAAGGCAGGAAGTGGCAGGGAAGAGGGCTGAATGCATAGGGGAACCTAAGGAGAAAGTAAAAAGAGTGCTGTTACATTGAGGGAATTGAAACTAATGTTATGAACAAAATGTGTGTCAATTGCTGAAAGGAAATCACAAATAAATCAATAAAAATGAGATGTTTTGCTACAGATTTGCCCAGTAACATACATTGTTTGATTTCTTAACTGCTGCTTCTATGGGCGTTTGGGATAGTTAAGTTTCTGTACGAACTTCACTGGACCAGGATTCTCAGTGGTTTATAAAAGAAGATGTAGCAATTCCTCATAATGAGATTTGCTATGAGCACCCATTCAGTTCAAAGGAAGTTTCCTTGGGAGGACTCTTCTAAAATATTGTATACTTTGTCAAAGTTAGCTTGCTTTTAAGCTGGATCTAGCTTGTTACCCAGCTCTCATCCTTTGGAATTGAGCTAGTGGCCTGTTGTCCTGGGAGTCATCAATAGCCTGCCATCTTAACTGCCACCATTTTATTCATTCACCTCTGTAGCCAGAAGCCTGCCATCTGACCTGATCTTGGGTTCATCAGTTCCAGCAGCTAGGTAAGTCAGGAGAAGTCTTTGGCCTCATATCTCACCCACGACTTGCAATTTGCCTGTCTCTACAACAATGTGTGAACCATTTCCTTGATATAAAGCTCTGGATTATTTATATATACATATATGTAGCGTAGTGGTTACGAATCGGGCTGCGAAC
>NW_006408597.1:11031556-11044569 GCF_000296735.1 Chrysochloris asiatica
CAAGGTCCATTTGAACCTCAAGGTGGAAGTTCAAACCCACCAGCTGCTCCCTGGAAATCCTACACGGTGTCACTATGAATCGAAACTGACTCAAAAGCACTTACCAACGATATATATATCTGTATATGTATATGCATATATAGAGTCCTGGTGTGGTGCTGTGGGTTAATGCGTCAGACTGCAAAGCCATTTGAACTGTAAGGTTGACCTTTCAAGCTCACCAGCTGCTCCTTGGAAACTCTATACAGAGTCGCTATGGGTTAGATCGACTGGACAACACTTAACAACAACAACATATGTATATATAAACTTTATTAGTTTTGCTTCTCTAGAAAACCAAGACTAAGCATTGATTGTGAATCCAAATGAAACAAAATCCTTAACAATATCAATCATTTCTCCATTTATCATTATGGTGCTTACTGGTCCAGCTGTGAGGATTTTTATTCTCTTTATGTTGAGTTATAATCCACACTGAAGACTATAGTCGTTGATCTTCGTCAGTAAGTGCTTCAAGTCCTGTTCTTTTTCAGCAAGCAATGTTGTGTCATCTGCATATTGCAGGTGATTAATGAGTCTTCTTCCACTCCTGATGCCACAGTCTTCTTCATACACTCTAACTTCTCAGGTTATTTGTCCAGCATACAGATTGATTAAATATGGTGAAAGAATACAACCTGGATACATACCTTTCATGATTTTAAAACACTCAGTATCCTCTTGCTGTAACTGAATGGCAGTCTCTCTATGTACAGTGTCTAGAATACTCATTCTTCATAATGTCATCCATAATTTGTTATACTACACATGGTCAAATGCCTTTGGATAGTCAGTAAAACACAGTTAACATATTTCTGGCAGTCTCCACTTTCAGTCAAGATCCATCTGACATCAGTAATGTATCTCTTCTTTAACATCCTCTTCTGAGTCTGGCTTGAATTTCTGACAGTTCCTTGCTGATACAACCATTTTTTAATTATCTTCAACAGATCTTTACTTGCATGTGATATTAATGATACTGCCCAATAAATTCTACAGACTGTGGGATCACTTTAGAATGAGCATAAATATGGATTTCTTCTAGTTGGTTGGCTAAGTAGCTGCCTTCCAAATTTCTTGGCATACACAAGTGAGCAATTCAGAGCAAGCTCCATTTGTTGAAACATCTCAATTGGTATTTTATCATAATCTTGTTTAATTTTTTTTACATCCTCAACTTAAACTTGCATATAAGCAGTTGATGGCTTGTTCTGCAATTGGAGCCAGGCTTTGCTCTGACTGATAGTATTGAACTTCTCTATTATCTCTTAATATCAGTAGAACATTGTCAGATACCATGCTGGAAGAGGAGTTCCTCAGGTTGGAAAGCACTCAAAATACCACTGGGAAAGAGCTGCCTCCTCAAAATCATAAGAAACAAATGAAATAAAGTTTTGGGGACCTTCATTTGCTGATAGAACAAAACTCATAATATCCGTTGATAACTGAAACACAGAATGCACCAAGTATGAATCTAGGAAAATTGGTAGTTGTCAAAATGAAATAGAAAGCATAAAGATCACTATCCTAGGCATTAATGAACTGAAATGGACTGGTATTGCCATTTTTAATCTGAAAATATATGCTTTACTATGCCAGGAGTGACAAACTCTAAAGGAATGGCACAGCATTCACCAACAAAAAGAGTATTTCAAGATTTATTTTGAAGTACAACGCTCTCTGTGATAGGATTATATCCATATGCCAAAAAGGAAGGACAGTTAATATCAATATTACTCAAATTTACACACCAACCATTAGAGCCAGTGACAATGAAACTGAAGAATTCTACTAATTTCTTCAGCTTGAAATTAATCAAACATGTAATCAAAATGTATCAATAATTACTGGTGATTGGAATGTGAAGGTTGGAACAAAGAGGAAAGGTCAGTGGTTAGAAGATATGGTGTTGGTGACAGAAATGATGTTGGAGATCGCATGACAGAATTTTGCAAGACCAATGACTTCTTCATTGCAAATACCTTTTTAAAACAAATAAAAGAGGGCTATACACATGGACCTCACCAGATGGAATACACAAGAATCAAAATGACTACATTTGTGGGAAGAGATTTTGGAAAAGTTTCATATTATCAGCCAAAATAAATTCAGGGGCCAACTGTGGAACAGACTAATTACTCATGTAGAAGTTTAGACTGACGCTGTAGAAATTAAAACAAGTCCACAAGAGTCAAAATATGACCTTGAACATATCTCACCTGAATTAGAGAATATCTCAAGAACAATTCTGATGCATTAGACACCAATGACCAAAGACCAGAAAAGTTGTGGGATGACATCAAAAACATCATATAGAAAGAAAGTAAAACCCCATTAAAAAGACAGGAAAGAAAGAAAACGACCAAAATGGATGTCAGAAAGGACTCTGAAACTTGTTCTCCAGCATAGAGATGCTAAAGCAAATGGAAGAAATGAGGTAGTCAAATAGCTGAACAGAAAACTTGAAAGGGCAGCTTGAGAAAACAAAGTCAAGTATTATAATGAAATGTGCAAAGACCTGGAGTTAGGAAACCAAAAGGAAAGAACACGATCAGCATTTCTCAAACTGAAAGGACTGAATTAAAAATTCAAGTCTCGACTTGAAATATTGAAGGATTCTGAATGATGCAAAAAGTGTCAAGAAAAGATGGAAGAACACACAGAGTCACTATACCAAAAATGGTTGACGTTCAACCATTTCTAGATGTAGCATATATGATCACGAGCTAATGGTACTGAAGGCAGAAATGCAACCTGCACTGAAGGCATTGGTGAAAAACAAAGTTCCAAGAATTAAGAGAATGCAAATTGAAATCTTTCAACTGATGCAGTACTAGAGGCAGCAATTCATCTATGCAAGAAATTTGTTTAAGACAGCTACCTGGCCAACTGATTGGAAGAGATCCATATTTATGCCCATTCCAAAGAGAGGTGACTCAACAGAATTTGGAAACTTTAGAACAATTATCATTATTATCATATGCAAGTGAAATTTTACTGAAGGTAATTAAAAAAGGGCAGCAACAGTACTTCAACAGGGAACTGTCGGAAATTCAAGCCGGATTCAGAAAAGGATATGGAACGAGGAGTAATAATACTGATGTCAGACAGATCTTGGCTGAAAGCAGAGAACACCAGAAAGATTTTATTTATGCTTTATTGACTATCCAAAGGTTTTTGACTGTGCATCATGATAAGATACGGATAGCATTATGAAGAATGGGTACTCCAGAATACTTCATTGTGCTCATGAGGAACCTGTACATAGACCAAGAGGCAGTCATTTGAGCAAAACAAGGAGATGCTGAATGATCTAAAATCAGGAAAGGTAAGCACCAGGGTTGTATTGTTTCACCATACTTATTCTATCTGTATGCTGAGCAAATAATCCAAGAAGCTGGATTATATAAAGAAGACTACAGCTGTCAGTATGGACTGCACCTCAAAGAAAAGAAAACAAAAATCCTTACAACTGGACTAATAAGTAACATTATGACAAATGGAGAAAAGACTGAAATTGTCAAAGACTTCATTTTGTTTAGTTCCACAATCAACACTCATGAAATCAAATGAGGTATTTATTGCATTAGGCAAATATGATGCAACAGCTATCAGTTTGAGGACTAAGATGCACCTGACCCAAGTGATGGTATTTTCAATTGCCTTGCATGTGCAAGCTGGACAATGAACATGGAAGACCATAGAAGAATCAATGAATTTGAATTATGGTGTTGGACAAGAATATTGAAAGTACCCTGAACTGTCAGAAGAACAAACAAATCTGTCTTGGAAGAAGTATACCCAGAATGCTCCTCAGAAGCCAGGATAGCAAGACTTCATCTCTCATACTTCATACATTATCAGGAAGGATGAGCCCCTGGAGAAAGACATCATGTCTGGTAAAGTAAAGGGTCAGTGAAAAAGATGGTAAGCCCCAACAAGATGGACTGGCACAGTGGCAGCAGCAATCGGATCAAGCGTAGTAACAATGGGTGGTGTTTCATTCTGTTGTGAATAAGGTCAACTATGATGTCCTTCACCGGGGACTCATCCCTCCTGATCACGTCCGAAGTATAAGAGATGAAGTCTTGCTATCCTAGCTTCTAAGGGGCATTCTACGGATACTTCTTCCAAGACAGATTTGTTTGTTCTTCTGACAGTCCAGGGTACTTTTAACAAGAGCACCGAGCAACACCAACATCAATCATCTGTTTCCATTGACACAGTCAGTTTGATTCTTGTGTATTCCATCACTATGTTGTTGAAAAAAAGGTATTTGTAATTAATAAATTACTGGTCTAGCAAAATTCTATCATGTGATCTCCCACATAGTTTGTATCGCCATATTTTTGATCATATTTTCCAACTACTGATCCTTCTTTATTTCCAACTTTTGCATTCTAATCACCAGTAATTATTAGTGTGGCGGTGGTGGTGGTATGCTGTAGAGTCGATTTAGACTCACAGCAATCCTGTATAGGGTTTAGAGGTGTAGAACGCCTCATCTTTCTCCCGCAGAACCAATGGCAGTTTCAAACTGCTAACCATGAGATTAGCAGCCCAATTCATAACCACTATGCTAACAGAGCTCCTTATTTGCAGAGTAAGAATCTAGAATGTGGAGATGGGTAATACAAGAACAGGAAAAGTATTTACCAGATAAAAATATTCCAGGTGTGAAATACAAGGAAAGAGTAAAATGGATATAAGAACCATCTATGGTGTGGTGCTGTAGGATAAGCATTGAACTAAAAGGTTGGCTTGAATCACAAAGTCAGCAGTTCGAACTCACCATCCACTCTTCAGAAACCCTATACTGGGTTGCTAGGAGTTGGAAATGACTTGACCCGGCACTTAACAACAATAACAATGAGATACAAAACTAGCTTCTTAGGAGATACAATCTGAGCAACACATGCTAGATATGTGAAGGCTACAGTTAAATCTAACTTCAAATTTTTATTTTAAAATTTCCTTTGGTCATTTTTCTGACACACTGCTTATTATTGATATAAGAGAAACCTCTTTCTCGATTGGGAGAGATCTGTCCTTTTAGGGCCACAACATGCCAAAGGTCAACAGAGCCAACATTCTAAAACTTAAACTTGCTGCTGTGGAGTCAATTCTGACTCATTTTGACTCAGCAGGACAGAGTAGAATTGCTCTATAGGGTTCCTAAGGCTGTAAGTCTTTACACATCTTCTTCTTGCACAGTGGCTTATTGATCTGACTGCTGACCTTTTGGTTAGCACTCCAACACTTAATCCACTGCACCACCAGGGTTCCGCTGTACCATCAAGGCTCTGAGCCAACATTAATACCAACTACACGATACACTCACCTGCTTCTGGATCTGCAGGAATTCTCCACATGTACAGGTTGAAGTCATCAGAACCTGATAGGATGTACTGTTTGGACACACAAAACAAGTTGTATTTAATACTTATATTTATTTATAAATGTATTTCTATCTATAAAGATGAAAAAAACCCGATAAAGATAAATGGGCATATATTCAAAAGGCACCACACAGCAAATTCTGCAAATCAAAAGGTTCACTGGCTAATAAGAAGAGTAATTGGAGGAGAGTGGGTGGGTAGAAGGGGTAGGGCCTATCATGAACTTTGTAAGACGTCATTACTGATGTGAATGGGGCCAAAGTGTATAGGTATAAGAAAGACCAGAATCTGCTTGCTATATTTAGTTTATGTCAGCAGAGTGAGATAAGAAAAGTTTGAAAAGCAGCTGGCAGCCAAGGGGAAGAAGGTTGAACTGATTTATAGGTTTTTCAATCCCTGATAAAAATGGCTTCATAGTACCTCAGAGGATTTTATGGGGAGAGATAGTTTGAGACACTGGTCATAGAATATTCTGCCAGAATATATTTCTGTGAATAAGTAAGAGTAGGCGTTCTAAACAGAAATAGTAATTGTAACTCATAACTCATGTCAAAGGCAGAGCGACATAAAACATCAGTGAAGAACTGTTTTAGAGGGAAAAAGTCTTCCCTAAGCCTCTCACTCATGAAGATTTTTGACCCATGTATAGGGGAATGTATTACCACCACTAACAGGAACAAGGCATGCTTCCCCCAGTTTATTTAGCTGCAATCTAAAGAATGACCCTCTTCTCATTGACAGAGGATATCTCATCTCTCCTGAGCCTGGATTAATTAAAGATGTCATAGGTCACTATAACATGGAATCTGTGTCTTTCCAATTCTATGGCAGAAAATACATGGCTTTTAGAATCAGACAGACCTGAGCTTGAATCTGTCGTTTTCTGGCTCCACCACTTACTGTAGGATTAATGAACATATTAAACTTTGAAGCCTCTACTTTCTTCATTGGTAAAATGGGACTAGGATTACAAACAGAATTTAATTTCAGAATGACTCTGTTCATTAGCTACCCTAGCTATAGCTTCTTGTTGAATACTTCAAAGATGTATCAATTGTTCCTATTCTAGGAAAATACTTACAGATCAGAGGGGCAGGATATCTCAGTATTTTCTCCCTCAAACACAAAGGACATTCTCAGCTTCTGAAACATCTTAAGGAAGGGTCCACTAATTCTGTCCTTTACTCACTGTGTCTTTAAAGTAAAATGATAAAGCGATCATGGTTTGACTTAGTTATGAAGTTCTGCTTTAACAAGTGAATGGCTTTAACAAACAGGTATTTATTCTCTCACAAATTAGGCTAGAAATCCAAATCCAAGTGCTCAATCTAGAAGAAGCCTTTCTCCCTATCAACTCTGGGGAATGGTCCTTGTCTAGTTTTGGGATATGGCCCAACATTCCTTGGAGATCTCCATATATCTTGGTATCAATCTTCCCCTGGATCTAGGAGCTTTGTAGTACAGGGACCCAGGTCCAAAAGATGCATTCATTCCAAGCTCTTCTTTCTTGCTCATTTCTCTCTCCTTTGTAAGATGAAAGAAGCTACAGGTCATTCCCCTGAGGAAACTTTCTTTCAATAGATCATCATAGCAGATTTCATTATGGAAATGATTACATTATATTAGATCTCAGCATGGGAACTGCTGTTGTTGTTGTTAAGTGCCGTTGAGTTGGTTTTGACCCACAGCACCCCTGTATAGGGTTCCCAAGGAGAGGCTGGTGAGCTTGAATAGCCAACCTTGTGGTTCAAACCACCTTTGCAGTCCAACACATTAAACTGTGGCGCCACACCCAGACTTCATATCATGGGATTGTTGTTAAGTGCCTCCTCGGAAACCCTATACAGGGTCACTATGGGTCAGAACTGATGAGAAGGCACTTAACAGCTGACATCTTTATGCAGGAAGCCTTTGCCAACCTAGCCATGAGTTCACACCAGGGACATATGCAATCCCCTTTTATGGGACAGCTTTAAACTGCTTGATCACAAGAACATAGGACACTATACCTGAGTTAGTCTAATTAGGACTCATATACAGATTGTCTAGAAACAATAAGTGAGCAATTCTGAGAGTTCATTTGTTTCCAAAGACTCACAGAAGTGTTTTTATTTTACATTAAAGTCAGCATTACTTACTGCCTTTTGACTCCATCTGTGTACTTTCTTAGAAAAAGGAAAGACCTTTTTAAAAATGTTTTATTGTGAATTATGTGATAGTTTATATGGGAGAACATTAGTTTTATATTCATCCTATCGTATATTGTTTCATTGCCATGGTTACAATCCCCTCCATACATCATCAACCAACCAAAGGGCATACCCTGCCAGCCTGCCCCATGGTCGTCAGCACACAGCCCCTCTCCTCTCTGGGTCTAAAGTCTCCAGCCACTCCATCTTTCCACATCATCATTTCTGCCTCCATCTCTGGCATCATTGCTTCTCTGGGTAGAGTGCTGCTCTCTGCTCTTCTCTCTTGATGGTCCCAGGGACCTCCACTCCTAGACTGCAAAGTTAATCACTCGCCTCCTTGCTACAAAATGTTTACCTTTACATTTCCAACCCTCACACTCAGTCCTGATAACAATTATTCACCATTGTATCACAAGAGACCTATCCTCAGTTCCTTTCATCAGCCCTGCCTAGACAGATTGGATACTACTCAGTAGAGATTCTACCTTCCTCCACGTCCTCTGGATCTAGGTTCCTTCTTGAAAGCTTGTAAACCAATCACTTCTTGCCTTTGTAGCACCCCTACTTTGGGTAGCCAATGTCCAAGTTGCCCATCCCTGTGTATGGAGAGGGTAGGAATGACCCGTGCTGTAAAGATTTGTTCCCTCTTTTGAGCTACTACATCCATAGAGATGTAGGTCAAGTTCATCAAATTATATCAGATTACACTTTTTTTTCCTCTTTTTTCTTCTAGTTGAGCTCAGATCACTCAGTCATTGAAGCCAGGTCAAGTGGGTATTATAGACCTTTTTTTCTACATAAACTTTTTACTTGAAAATGACATTGACAAGTCCAACATATGCACAACTTCATGCCTCACAAATGTACTTTATTAAATATATTTAAAATCAATTTATTAGTCTTTAGAACTAATCTTACAATACTTCAAATTAAAAGTTTCTATAAAAAAAATAAAAAAAGAAAGAAAAAGACATATCCTTGTTGTCCTGATTTTAGGGCACATCTAGGAATTCCATACAGTTTCTGACACTATCCTGAATGATGTTAAGTTGAAATTCAGGAGGCTAAAGGCTTTCTTCTGTTTGGAAAAAAGATGGGGAATGGTAATACTTACATATTAACCTAGCATTTGTCTTATATGCCAAGTACCCTGATGGCTACAAAGATTTGTAAGGTAATACCTAAGGCACCCAAGGAGTTTAAATCATGTAGAAAACATAAGACATGTAGGTACACTACTACCACACCATGAAGTAGAAATCACTGGGTGCCATCAAGAGAAATAAGGGAGCCAGGTAATTCATAGAAAAGTCAAGACACTGAGTCACTCCCTGAAGTAAAGATGTAGAAGGAGCCTATATAAAATAAGGGTGTTCAATAGGTCTACCATTTTAACAGGAATTGGAGGCATGGCAGAGCTCACTCCTTGGTAATGTGCTCACATTCCTTAGGCCTTACTGCTTTGTACACTAACTGATTTTCTTCTGTCAGCATCCACATCTCTGCCTAAAAGCTTCCTCCAAAACCTTGGAAGGCTGTAGGCTGCTCTGGGAAATGAACTTCTTGGAAGCAGTCCTCAACCAAAGACTAAAAGGAGTTCATGTATCAACATTCTAGTTTCCTTTTTCCTCAGATGGAATAACTCTGAGGTGAGTGTTCTGCACTGTTTCCTCTCAGGATTAAACTCCAATTGTTTACAGTTGTCTCAGGCTCACTAAAGAATCATTCCTCTCTGTCTCACCTTCCCATGCCACTATGATTGTTTTCTGTATTTACCAATAAACTACTTGCACTTGATGGCACTGTACACTGTGAACCAAATGTGTAACTTACTGACTGAACAGTATTTAACAACAACTTGAAACTTGAACCCAAATTAAAACACACTGAGGGAAGGGGAATAGAATGCAAAAGAGCAAGTTACGCCTTGGGTTGCTAACTGTGAGGTCAGGAATCTAAGTCCACCAGTCACTCCATTCCAGTAAAGATTTACAGTCTCAGAAACCCTATACTGGGTAGCTATGATTCAGAGCCAACTTAAGGGCACACAACCACTACCACCCACCATTTACCTTTGCTGTAAACATATCCATGAATGTGGAAAAATTATGAAAACTTTTTAGACATTACCAAACACCTGGTGGAGTCAGTTGTTGGACCTGAGAGCTCAGGACCATAGTCTCAGAGGATATCATGGTCAACTGGCATAAAAGAGGCTACAAAAACAATACAAAATTACTTTGGTAAGTAGTGACTGGACTCTTAAGAGCTCATGAATGGCCATTGAAATGCAACTATTGGTCTCTCCCTGTGTGGAGGAAAGAAGAGTGATGAAATTGAAGATGCTTGGAATCCATTAGTCTAATGGACTAATGGATCCTGTGAACGTCAGCCTCTACAACCCAGAGACCAGAAGGTCTAGAGGGGGCTCCACTACCACTCCCAAGTGATCTGAAAGGGATCACAATAGTTCCACCTAGACAATGTGGAACAAAATTCAAAATTATTTTAACAAGACCAAGTTTACTGGTCAGAAAGAGACTGGAGGAACCTGAGACTAAGGCCTTAGGTCACCCTTCAGATTTTGAACTGAACTCACCCCTGCAGCTCAATTTTCAGTCAAGAAGTATATAGGTATATAGAGGGACCAACAACACATGTAACGAATGCACACCAAGGAATGGTTAACCTCTCAATATCAAAAAGGCACCATTTACCTAAGGACACAATTCAGAAGGGTTGGGAAAGAAGGTGGAATGGAAACAAGAATCAGGGAGAAAGTAGAAAACTGGGATCTGTAAATTTTGATCTGCTCTGCAAAACTTCACTCAATTCACAATAGAAACTTAATTTAAAATGAGTACTGTAATAATAATAATCATAATAAGGCCTGGCAACATAATTCCAAAACAATCACTCACTAAAACCTTATGGAGCACATTTCTACTCTGACACACAGAGGGTCAGTTAACTTGACGGCAACCGGTATATAGAATGTAGGCGAATTTATCACTCAACATCTCATCATTTCATGCTCTCTATAAAAGACAATAAAACTTCATATAGAATTCCTGCCACCATCTTCCCTCAGATTGCCCCAAATTAAGCAAGCAAGAAAGAAATACTTAATAAAAAAGAGTGAGCTAAGTTTGGACTTATCAGAGGTTTTACTAATTCTATTTTAAGCTATTCACCAGAGCAAAGCCATAAAAACATAAAAAAGAACTTCCAGACAGAATGCTGACTCAGAAAATTGCCTTAGAAGGAAGAAAACTCTCCCAGAGAGTTAAGGTCCTTTCCTGTGGATTTAATGACAGCTTCTAAAATACATGGAAAATCCTTAGAATGTACAGCCTTCCTCTCAGGGACAAGGGCAATCCTGAGTCCTTCTTCCTCTTAGAACTACTCTTCTACTCACTCACAAGGGAACAGCTTGGGATGACTTCCAAGGAGGGGTCTTGACTTACTGCTGTCTAGTCAAACTGTTTAAGTGTTCACACACTGGAATCACAAAACTGCCCTGAGGAATTCATTGATGGCATTTCATGGTCGTCTGCTTCCAGCATTAAAAATTGGCTGCTTGGGAACTGCTGACTGTGGCAGACTGAAATACAAAAATGACTTCATTCATTTATTCATTAAACAAATACTCATCAAATGTCTATAATGTGCTGGTGCTACCTCAGGGAAGGGAGTAGAGAATTGGGCACAGAGTTTATATTCTATAGACAACAAGAGTAAAATAACTGTAGATGGGAAAAGGGGTATAAAAAGTAAAAACATCAACAAAAAGACAAATATAATATGTTTGTTGTTGCGAAGTGTTATAGACAAAAATGAAAGAGTAGCCTAGGACATAGAGAGAATACTGGAGGTGGGGTGGTTAGTTTCTGTTTTATATAGAGTAGCCACAGAAGGCCTCACTGATAAAATGACATTGTGAGCTGAGCCCTGAAGGAAATGAGGGAGCAAGTTATGTGGGTATCTGGGAGAAAAGTATTCCAGGAAGAGGGAACAGAGTTCTGGGCTATTTTAAAACATAAATAGACATTAAGAAGTCTTTCTTTCCTTTTTAAAAATGTTATATGGAAATAAAGATTGTTTTAAGTGGGTTAATGGTAGAGGCACATTTTAACATCATCAGAACAACTAGAACGATTCCTTTCTTCTAAAGCTGTTAGAAGGGCTCATCTCCCAAAACTGGAGCCCTGTTACTGGGTAGTGCCCAACTGGACCAAGAGTGCATTGCAAAAAAAAAAATTTTTTTTTTTCCTTCTCCAGGGGAAGATGAGGCTATGACACAATGTTCTTCACTTCTGTAGCACAAAAGTCAGCAAATTATGCCCACATGCCAAATCCACCTGCCATATGTTTTTTATGGCTTGTAAACTATTAATGGCTTTTATGTTTTCAAATGGTTGTAAATAAAAAAAAAATTACATGACACGAGAAAATGATAGGAAATTCAAATTTCAGTGTCCACAAATAAAGTGTCATTGGAACATGGCTACAACCATTCATTTGCACATTGTCTCGCTGTTTTCATGTTACATGGGCAGAGTTAAGTAGTTGAGGCAGACATTGCATGGTCTGCAAAGCTGAGAATAGGTACCATCTGGCCCTTCATGGAACAAGTTTGCTGACTCCTGCTCAAGAATCTGGATTCTTCACCATCTTGGCCCCAACTCCCAATCTCTGAACATCATGGGAACTTTTCTTGCCTTTTTGGGTGAATTTTCTCCTACCCTATTTCTGTTTTTTATAATGAATAAAAATGTATTAATAGATAAAGCTTGGAGTAGTAATTCTTGTAATGTAATATTTTTGTGTGACATAGTTCAAGTCCTCTTAATTTATCTCTGAGTCTCATTATTCTCCCCCTAAAAAATAATGCTGCAAGAATGTGATGGAAAAGAAAAAATACACAGGTTTGTTAGTGCTGATCTTGTAAATCAAACACACAGACCCCTGAGAACTGACCTTATTTACAGTGTTCCATTCTGTCCCTGCTTTAGGCTTGCTTGTCCTTGTCAGACAAGCCCTAGTTTTTAGTTCTGAAAACATGATCTATAGAACAGGTATATGATATTATATATTCAACTCACAGACATTTATTTAGCACCTAACATGGGTAAAGGTCAGGCTATGCACCAAGGTGAGGTAGGAATATATATTAAAAAAAAAAAAAAAAAAACAGAGAAAGAGACACAGAGCTTTAACATGCACAGTCCATTGTGGATGAACACATGGATTACTAAAGCTACCACTTTGTGGCAGTCAGTTTGCACTCAGGATTCTCACAATCACCTGCAAGGAGCGAAATGAGCTCCTTTTGTAGGTGATTCAGTGGTAAAATTCTCATCTTCCATGCAGGAGATTTTTT
>NW_006408597.1:11045313-11054720 GCF_000296735.1 Chrysochloris asiatica
CCTCTTCTTTTTACTTCTGGTTGAGCTCTGATCATTCAGTCACTGAAGTCAGGATAAGTGGGTATTATCTGCAAGTGTGGGTGCTCTTATGCATATGCCCTCTCTTCTTATCAGCTGGACGCTTCACTCTCCACTCTAGTCCTCTGTGGCTATGTTACTGACTCTGGGCCCAAAAGTCCCCATGTCTTGCCACACTCCATGCAGGAGATTTTTTGATTCCTGGCCAACGCCCCTCTCCTGTGTAGTCACCACCTGTCTGTACGTGGAGGCTTGTGTGCTGCTAATGATGCTGAGCAGATTGCAGTGGAGCTCATAGGCTAAGACAGACTAGGAAGAAAGGTCTGGTGATCTATTTCTGAAAATTAACCAATGAAAACCCATTGGTTCATTCAAAACGGTCCAGTCCACGATCATGGAGAAGGAGCAAGACCGGGCAGAATTTTGTTCCACCGTGTATGGGGGTTGACTCAATAACAACTAAAAACAATAACAACAAGACAAGGGTCACCAAGGCTCAGTATCCACTGCCCTTCATCTCGTGGGTAGTCTGTCTCACTATCATAAGCAGACAGCACAGCCCTGATGGTGAACGAAGCAGAGAACATAGAGCTACTGTCGCTCTGCAGACAACTCAGGAGATGAGGAAAGGGAAGCATGGTCTGGCTTATCTTGAGAAAAATACCCCCATTCATTGTTTTCTCAAAAAACATTTTATTGTGGTTTGGGTGAAAGTTCATAAAACAAATTAGTTTCCATTCAACAGTTTATACACATTTTGTTTCATGACATTAGTTACAATTCCTTCAATGTAACAGCACTTTTCCCAATTCCTCTGTGGGTTCCTGTCAACATTCTCCCATCTTTCCTACTTCTTGCTGCATTCTGAATTTTGATTTTGGGAAGATGCTGCCCCTTTGGTCTCCTATGGCTGATTGTGCCAAGAAGCATGTTCCTCACTGGTGTTAACAATTCCCTTGAGAGCCTAGCTATTGTTTGGCTGAAAGGTGATCCCTGGGAGGGGGTTCAGTCCCAGGTTTGAAGGGTGTATAAGTGCTATAATCTCAGGGGTTCCACCAGTTTCTATTAGACCAGTGTGCTGGTCATTTTTATGATTTTCAATTTTGTTCTCCCACTCTGTCCAAGACTTACTATTATGATCCTGATCAGAGCGGTTGATAGTGGCAACTGGGCACCATATAGTTCTTCTGGTCTCAGAGTAGTACAAGTTATGGTTCACATGGTACACTAGCCCTTTGGACTAATTGTTTCCTTGAATCTTTGACTATCTTCATTCTTCTTTGCTTCAGATGGGAAGAGAGCACTATCTGTATCTTAGATGGCTGCTCGCAAGCCTTTAAGATCCCAGTCATTACTCACCAAAATAGGATGAAGAACACAAACTTTAAGGATTGTATTAAGTCAACTGACCTAAATGCCCCCCAACACTATGGTCCTTAAGGTATCTGGCTATGGCTAAGACATTTGGATAACTTTGTCACCTAGGTTGTTGTGGTGCCATCAAGTCGGTTCCAACTCATAATGACATTATGTACAATAGAACGAAACAGTCTGGTCCTGCACCATCCTCACAATCATTGTTACATTTGAGTCCATTACTGCTGGCTCTGTGTTAATCCATCTCATTGGGTGGAGGGGGGGGGGTGGGGGTGGGGGGTCTTCCTCTTTTTCACTGACCTTCCACTTTATCAAGCATGATGTCCTTCTCCAGGGACTTGTCCTTCCTCATAACATGTCCAAAATAGAGACAGAGTCTTGCCACCCTGGCTTCTAAGGAGCATTCTTACCATACTTTTTTCAACACAGATTTATTTGTTCTTTGGGCAGTCCATAGTACTTCTAATATTCTTTCTCAATACCATAACTCAAATACATCAATTCTTCTACGGTCTTCCTTGTACATTTCTTTCACATATGTGGCTACTGAAAATGCCAGGGACTGGGTCAGGTGCACCTTAGTTCTCAAACTGACATCTTTGCTCTTGAACACTTGAAAGAGGTCTTGTGCAGCAGAGCAGATTTGCATAATGCAATATGTCATTTAGTTTCTGGACTGCTGCTTCTATGAGTGTTGATAGCAAATCCAAGCAACATGAAGTCTTTGACTACTTCAGTATTTTCTCCTTTTATCATGATGGAATTATTGCTCCAGTGGTAAGGATTTTTGTTTTCTTTACATTGAGGTGTAACACATACTGAAGGCTGTGGTCTTTGTTCTTCATCAGTAAGCATTTTAAGTCCTCTTCACTTTCAGCAAGCAAGGTTGTAAGCATATCAAGGATGTTAATGAGTCTTCCTCCAATCCTGATGCCAGGTTCTTCTTCATACAATCCAGTTTATCAGATTATTTGCTCAGCATACAGAATGAATAAATATGGTGAAAGAATACAACCCTGGCACATACCTTTCCTGTCAGTGTCCCCTTGTTCTGTTCAAACAACTACCTCCTGGTTTATGTACAGGTTCCTCATGAGCACAATAAAATGTTCTGGAATACCCATTCTTCACATTGTTACCCATAAATTGTCATTTTCCATATAGTTGAAAGCCTTTGCATATTCAATAAAGCACAAGTAAATAACTTTTTGGTATTCTGCTTTCAGCCATGATCCATCTGATGTCAGCAATGATATCCCTCATTCTACGTCCTTGTCAGTTTAGAGTTTGAACTTCTGGCAGTTCCCTGTCAATGCACTGTTGTAGCCGTTTTAAAATTATCTTTAGCACACATTACTTACTTGCATGTGGTATTAATGATATTATTGTCCAATGATTTCCACATTCCACTGGATCACCTCTCTTTGGAATCAGCACAAATATGAATCTCTGAATCAGTTGGCTAGGTAGCTGTATTCCAAATTTCTTAGCATAGATAAGTGAGTGCCTCCAGTGCTGCATCAGTTTGTTGAAATATTTCAATTTGTATTCCATCAATTCCCAGAGCCTTATTCTTTGCCAATGCCTTCAATGCACCCCGAACTTCATTTTTCAGTATCATTGGCTCTTGATCATATATGACCTCTTGAAATGGATGCACATCTACCATTTCTTTTTGGTACAGTGACTCTGTGTGTTCATCTTCTTTTGATGCTTTCTGCATCACTCATTATTTTGCCTATAGAATCCTTCAATATTGCAAGTCAAGGCTTAAATTTTTTTCTTCAGTTCTTTCAGCTAGAGAAGTGCTGAACATGTTTTTCTCTTTTGGTTTTCTAACTCCTAGTCTTTGTACATTTCATTACAATATTTTAACTTTGTTTTCTTGAGCTGTCCTTTGAAATTTTCTGTTCAGCTCTTTTACTTCCTTGTTTCTTCCATTCATTTTAGCACCTCTACACTGGAGAGCAAGTTTCAGAGTCTCTTCTGACATCCATTTTGGTCTTTTTTTTCTTTTTTATCTTCTTAATGACCTTTTGCTTTCTTCCTGTATGATGTTCTTGATGTCATCCCACAACTCTTCTTGTCTTCAGTCATTAGTGTCTAATGCATCAAATCTGTTCTTGAGATATTCTCTAACTTCAGGTGGGATATGTTCAAGATCATATTGGCTCTTATAAATTTGTTTTAATTTTCTCCAGCTTCAGCCTAAACTTGCACATGAGCAATTGATGGTCTGTTTTGCAGTCTGCTCCTGGCTTTCTGATGGCTGATGATATCGAGTCTTTCCACCATCTTTTTCCACAGATGTAGTAAATTTGATTTCTATGTATTCCATCTGGTGAGGTCCATGTTGCTTAAAAAAGATACTTGCAAACAATAAGTCATTGGTCTTATAAAATTCTATCATGGAATCTCTAGCATCATTTTTATCACTAACACTATATTTTCCAACTACTGAACCGTCCTCTTTCCAACCTTTGCATTCCGATAACCAGTAATTATCAATGCATTTTGATTGCATGTTTGATCAATTTCAGCTAGAAGCTGGTAGAATTCTTCAGTTTCATCATCACTGGCTTTAGTGGTTGGTGCATAAATTTGACTAATAGTGGTATTAACTAGTCTGCCTTGTAGGTCTGTGGATATTATCCTATCACAGACAGCATTGTACTTCAAGATAGATATTGAAATGCTCTTCTTGATGATAAATGCCACACCATTTCCCATGAATTTGACATTTTGGGGATAGTAAACTATATGACTCACATATTAAAAATGACCAATACCAGTGCATTTCAGCTCACTAATGCCTAGGATATTGATTTTTATGCTCTCCATTTCAATTTTGATAACTTCCAATTTTTCCAGATTCATACATTTTACATACCATGTTCCGATTATTAATGGATGTTTGCAGTTGCTTCTTATTTTGTGTTGTACCCTATAAGCAAATGAAGGTCCTGAAAGCTTTACTCCATTTGTATCATCATGGTCTACTCTACTTTGAATGCCTTCTCACATGAGGGGCTTATTTCTGGCACTATATCTGACAATATTCTGGCGCTATTCATCTTGTTTTCTTTTCCCAGTACTTTACCTAACAGCGTTATGCTGCTATTCACAAGGTTTTCAGTGGCTAAATATTCAGAAGTAGTCTGCCTCTGCTTTTTTCTAATCTATCTTAATTTGAAAGCTCTTGTGTATTGCCTTTCCCTTCACCCAAGTTAATACCTGTCTACAGGGTCACTATGAGTCGGAACCAACACGATGGCACTTCACAACAATAACAACTACCTAAAAACTTGCCCACCACATGTGATCCTGCTGGTATTTAAACTCCCAGTGGCTTAGCTTCCAGCATCATAACAACAAACAAATCACCACAGTATGACAAACTAATAGACAAATGGAGATTGCTCCTATATGCTCTACTATGTTCCTGGGTATATTTGCAGCATATCAAAATATGTACATAGAAATAACTTTTGTCAAGCCTATATATGCTTGTGGGTGTGCTCCCATAGCCATCCACATCTGTTCACTTTACATATCTACCTATATGGTGGTGGTGGTAGTTATGTGCCATGGAGTTGGTTCCGACTCATAGCGACCGTGTACAGGGTTTCAGAGGCTGTAAATCTTTACAGGAACAGAAAGCCTCATCTTTCTCCCATGGAACAGCTGGTAGTTTTGAACTGCTGACTCTGAGGTTAACAGCCCAATTTGTAACCACTACACTACCAGAGCTCCTTATCTACCTATATATTTGTTCATAAATTATTGCACGTTATTGCTGTTATTGATGGGAATTTTGTAGGCAATACTATTTCTCATTTGTTGTATTTTACTGTTACATACCTCCTAGTGACTTCCTTTGCCTAGGTCATGTGGTGCTGATCTCCCCTTATTGTGTATTGCCTTTTCCTTCATCCAAGTTAATATCTGTCTACTATCTAAAAAACAAAACCCAATATTATTGAGTTAAATTCAACTCACAGTTATTCTATATAGGGTTTCCAAGGCTCTAAATATTTACAGGACCAGAAAGCCCCATCTTTCTCCTATGGAACAGCTGGTAAGTTTTAACTGCCAACCTTTCTGTTAGTATTTCAGTGCTTATCCTACAGTGCCACCAGTGCTCCTTGTGTCTATTATCCCATCCCTGGGCATTGCAAGCTTTGATAGACCATCTAACAAATATGTTCTGTGACAAGCAAGGAAAAATTACCAAGAAAACAAAGACGAAACAGTGCCAGTAGCAATCATTACCAAAAGAAATGCTAAGTGTACACCTATTATATTCTAATTTATGAAACACATTAATTATATGAATAACTAAAAACTGAACTTAACAAGCAGTAGAATTCAAGGTAATGTTTTTTCTTGTCCTTTTATCTTGATATTTACCTTCTAACAGTATAAACTCACATGTGCACATGCTCACCTATTGCTTTGCATCTGAAACTGACCCAGAGTAAAGGACGCCTGGCCTAGATAACACAAATTTTCCACTGCAGAGGTTGTTGTTGTTGTGTGTCAACTCTGACACATAGGAACTCTAAATGACAGAACAGAACTGTTCTATAGTTTTCCAGGAGCCGTGGAATGGCACTATAGGAAAAGCACTGGACTGGTAGCTGCAAGGCTGGCGTTTCAAATCCACTAAGCCATTTTTTGGAAACACTCTACAGGGTCATTATGAGGCCAAACCAATTCTACAGCATTTAACAACAACAAACTCTACAGGAGAAGATCACCAGGCATTTTCTTCCACAGAGCTGATGGTGGGTTTTGAACCACCAATCTTTTGGTTAACAGCACCAGATGGTGGTGGTGGTGGTTATGTGCCATGGCTGTAAATCTTTATGGGAGCAGAAGCCTCATCTTTCTCTCACGGAGTGACTGGTAGATTTGAACTGCTAACCTTGCAGTTAGCTGCTCAGCTCATAATTTACTATGTTACCAGAGTGGTCCCTCTAAATAGGCAAACTATAAAGACACATTAAAAAAAAAAAAAAAAAAGCTAGTTGTCTAATGCTCCTATATTTAACATTTTTATTTCCTTTCATGATGTCAAAACATCACTGGGAAAACAAACAAACAAACAAACAAACAAAAAAAAACACCCTCAAGATTAATGTTCAGTTTAGAACCGTAAAAACTAAATAAGGTGATACCAAGCTTGTGACCAAGTCAGGATACAAACATGAAGAATTCATTACCATCTTTAGTTCTTTTCTTTGGTCTTATTCTGGATAGTGAAGGGAAAACCACAAATTAAAAAAAAAAAAAAAAAGACTTTCCATGAGTCTTTCATGTTGTATTCTGAGAAGGACAGGGCAAGGCTCTAAAGAAGAAAGAAGAATATTTGAGATACCCTGTTATCTAGGCCTTAGAGGCCACATTTCCCAAAATGTTATGGGTTGGGAGATCCACAGACTACTTCAGATCAGAGAGTGAAAGACATACTTAATTTAAATTTGGCTTTATGGATACAATGAGTGATGCCAGTGAAAAAATGATCATGAGCTGTTGTGTGGATCCACATCTTCCATAATCCTCCCCATCTGATCACAAAGGAGAAAGGCTGGCCACACTTTGACTCACCTCTCACTGTTCATTCATTCCAGAATCTTAGAGCACATCCTGCTTAGTCACTCTAAGTAGAATAAATAGAAGCCATGCATGGTGGCCTTCATCTAATGCCACCATCAGCTCAAAGATATTAACTTGTGTAAGCAACTGTTCCTCTCAATAGATTTCAAGAAGGAACCACCATTGTGACTACCACTAACAACAACAACACTAAAAAACAAATTTTAAAAAGTGATGAACTTATATGCACAACCTTGGAACTACAGTACTCTGGGATACAGGGATTAAGGCATGGTTGGAATGGGAAAAACGGGGGAATTAATGTTAAGATACTTGGCTGTCTCTTGAATCTTGGTTTCCCTGGCATACCATTATAAAAGAGACACTTGAGGGGGAGAAAAAGGAATAGCCAGAAATATCACCATAGAAAGCTTTTGAGTCCATCATCTGCCTATAACTGATTGGAAAACCTAAAATGGGGCTACAACTTGCCCAGTGAAGGAGACTTCCTGCATAAGACCATAGGTGGAATCCTGAACCCCATCCAGAATCTTCTGAGGGGGGAAATTTCCACTTGAAAAGACAAGCAGACCAGCATGGAGCAGCTAGAAAAACAGAAGATACTTCTTGAAAGAAAGACTGATAGGAAAAATACAAAACAGTAAAGGCAGTCGGACTGACTACTACAAGAACAAGCAAGTTGCTCGCCCAGGAGACATCAAGGCAAGTGGTCAGGTAACTTCAGGGCAAAGCCCCTTCCAAGACTAAGACTCAATGGGAATACACGAGCAGACATATGCTCTAACTGGTGACCATGTTGGTCACCGATAAGGGGAAGTCAGGGAAAACCAGCAATGAAGCTGCAAGCTAAGTCCTACCACATTCAATAGACTCCTGTGAACCCGGATGGAGACCTGACTGGCCAGCAGTAGGGCAAGACCCACTTGACCAGGCTTCAATGGCTGGATGATCAGAACTCAACTAGAAGAAAGAAGAGGGGGTGGAAAAAAAAGTAACCTACTACAATTTGATGAACTTTACCTATACTTATGGATGTAATAGCTCAAAAAAGGGAACAAATCTTTACAGCAAGGATCATTCCCACCCCCTCCGTACACAGGATTGACAGGGATGGGCAACTTAGACATTGGATAACCAAAATGGGGGGAGGGGGGGCTATACAGGCAAGAAGTGACTGGCTTACAAGCTTTCAAGAGGGTGCCTAGTTCCAGACAGGGTGGGGAAAGATAGAATCTCCACTGAATGATGTCTAATCTGTTGGGACTGGGCTAGCAAAAGGAAATGGGGATAAGACTGTTGTGGTACAATAGTAAATAATTATCAGGATGACTCTGAGGGTAGGAAATATAGAGGTAGATGTTTTTTGACAAAAGGAGAGGAGTGATTGATTTTGCAGCCCAGGAGCAGAGGTCCCTGGGACCATCAAGTGAGAAGAGCGGATAGCAGGACCTTACCCAGAGAGGCAGTGATGCCAGGGATGGAGACAGAGATGATGACGTGGACAGATGGAGCAGCTGGGGACACTGAACTCAGGGAGGGAGAGGGGCTGTGTGCTGATGGCCAGAAGGCGTATCCTTTGGTTATTTGATGATGCATGGAGGGGATTGTAACCATTGCAATGAAACGAAATACGATAGGATGAATGTAAAACTGATGTTCTCCATGTAAACCTCACAATAAAAACTTAAAAAACAACAACAACAAGTTATGGGAGAAGGGAGGGAAGTTATATTAGCATTCTCAAGCAATGTTACTATTTTCTCCTTCTCTACCACCTTTATTGAAATTTTAATGGTTAAACAAACCAAAAAAAGAACACAAATTTAGAATACAGATAACTCACTACTACCTATACTCTGAGTCCTCCCATGGATTTAGAAATATGGATATAAACAAAAAATAAAATACAATGCCCTCCAAAAAATTAAAAAAAAAACAAAAAAAACCTCATACTAATAAAGAGAAAGTTCTACAAGCCACGAGGAGCTGCCTACCTACCTGATATACGCTAAGAATAACCCAGACTATAACAGATCTGTGCCTCTTAAAGACTGAGGTCTTTGTTTCTCTCCCTGTTTGCACAGCATTTGATATTCCCCAACAGCTGCTGATAGAGATGGAAACACATCAGTCAATTACTATTTGCTGATTACTGATCAACTTACACAGTTCTCTCCAATGGCTCCTTGTATAGTAATTAATTACTTATTCTACAGTAAATAGCATGCCTGTCTAATTAACTGTATTGACTAAGATAGAAAAACCAGATGGCTCTGTAGCCTGGCTCAGTAACAGCAGAAAGCTGGCCATTTAACATTTAAATCAAACAGAACTTTTATTTCCTCCTGACCTTTTGTTGTTGTTGTTGTTGTTGTTAAGTGCCATCGAGTCGG
>NW_006408597.1:11054835-11057942 GCF_000296735.1 Chrysochloris asiatica
CAGCTGGTAGTTTCGAACCGCTGACCTTAAGGTTCGCAGCCCGATTCGTAACCACTACGCTACCAGAGCTCCTTAATCCTGACCTTTTGTTAGAGTAAGAAAATAATAATGTGATTAAACAACTTTTTAATGACAGAGTATTTAAATGACTGCAACCAAGCCAACTGATTAGAAGATATTTGTGCCCATTCCAAAGAGAGGTGACCCAGTGGAATGTGGAAATCACTGAATAATATCATTAACACCACATGCAAGTAAAAATTTATTGAATTAAAAAATGGCTGAAACAGTACATATGCAGCGAACTGCCAGAAACTCAAGCTGGATTCAAAAGAGGATGTGGAATGAGGGATCTCATTGCTGACCTCAGATGGATCTTGGCTGAAGGCAGAGAATGCCAGAAAGATGTTTACTTGTGCTTTATTGACTACGCAAAGCCTTTTGACTGTGTGGACCATGAAAAGCTTTGGATAACATTGTGAAGAATGGGGTACCCCAGAACATTTGATTATGTTCACGACGAACTTGTACATAGACCAAGAGTCAGTTGTTAGAACATATAAGGGGATACTAAATGGTTTAATCAGGAAAGGTGTGTGCCATACTTATTCAATCTGAACACTGAGCAAATAATCTAAGAAGCTGGATTATATGAAAAAGATTGTGACATCGGGATTGAAAGACGATTCATTAACAATCTTCCATATGCAGATGATACAATCTTGCTTGCTGAAAGCGACGAGGACTTAAGATACTTATTGATGAAAATGAAAGACCACAGCCTTCAATATGGATTGCACCTCAATGTAAAGAAAACACAAATCCTCATCACGGAACCAATAACATCATGATAAATGGAGAAAACATTGAAATTGTCAAAGACTTCATTTTGATTGGATCCACAATCAACACTTATGTAAACAGCAGTCAAGAAATCAAATGATGTATTGCACTAGGCAGATTTGCTGTACAAGACCTCTTTAAAGTGTTCAAGAGCAAAGATGTCAGTTTGAGGGTTAAGTTGTGTCAGACCCAAACCATGGTATTTTCAATTGCCTCATATACATGTGAAAGTTGGACAGTGAATAAGGAAGAGCATACAAGAACTGATGCATTTGAGTTATGGTGTTGGAGGAGAATACAGAAAGTACTACAGACTGCCAGAGAACAAACAAATCTATGTGTGAAGATGTATAGTCAGAATGCTCTTTAGAAGCAAGGATGACTAGACTTTGTCTCTCAGACTTCGGACATATTATCAGGAGGGACCAGTCCCTAGAGAAGTATATCATGCTTTGTAAAACAGAGTGTCAGCAAAAAAGAGGAAGACCCCCAACAAGATAGATTGGCACAGTGGCAGCAGCAATGGGCTCAAGCATAAAAATAATTGTGAGGATGTTGCAGGACTGGGTAGTATTTTGTTTTGGTGAGCAGAGGGTCACAGTGAAACGGAACAGACTCAGTGGCACTTAACAATAACGACAACACTGTTTATACTCAGTACCTATTTTCAAAGGCAGAAAGTAATCAGGATAATTTTTCTTTGGAAATGGCCAAGACATTTTACTTTTTTAAAGAGAAGTAAAATGCCACTGGATCCCAATAAAAGCTCACAAATATACATACATATCTATAAGATTAACAATATGGTATTAGGATGGTAAATCACATTTTTCTTGCTTCTCTGGACTATTTGCTATTACAGTTCCATTAGGCTCCTGGAATCCTTTGATTTACTGAAAATAACTTTTATGGGTTCTGAGAGGAAAAACTCTATAAATAAAGAAACATTCCACAAAGATTGCCAAAATAGTCAATTAATGGGAAAGACATTTGCTTACAACAAAGCAGTCTGTATTACTTAAAGATGAATCTTTATTTTACAGAATTCATTTGGAAACCTGAGCAAGATGAAGGACCATGAACCAAATGGCTTTTAGCAACCAATCTCTATTCTCTGGGTCTGTTTTTGTATCTGGGTATGGGAAATGGGGGTTGGGGGTAGGAAGGGCAGAAAGGACATCACTTGCTTCAGTCCACATATGAGTATTTATACTTTTTTCTCAAAGGTCTCCAACCATTCTGTGGAAGAAATATTACTTTCCATTTTCCAAAGCTTAAAGACACCGAAAACAAAACAAAAGGGCAAACCTACTTAAAAATAAAATCTCTCAGGAGGACAGGCAGGTAGAGTAGGAAAAGCAAATCTTCATTCACCTTCATCAGCATCTACTAGGGATTTCCTAGTGGAGCCCAGACTCTTAGCCAGGACCATGCGTTAAAAGAGAACTGCCACACGATGTCACCAGATCATATAAAAAGGAATCCTTTGCCACAACATTCTGTATGTAGTTCTTCCACATTAGGAGCCCATAGAAGACCATCTCACTATTTGATTGCTGTAACGCAGGTAGTAGCATGCCTGTGAGGAAGACGTTTTATCATAAGGAAGAGACCAAGTCTAGTTCTGGTTTGTTACCAAGTACACCTGCCACTTCAAACTACTCTGGGCCTGTTTCACATAGGGATGAAACTTGTCCAACTAGACCCATACGGTGCTGGAAGGATGTGAAAGTGCTTTTAAAAAGTTAGATGGATAAAAATATATGATACAAAAGAAGAAAAAAAAATTAGCCTAAAGTCACAAATGAACCAAAGGACAGAACTCTAGAGCTGAATTTCACTCATTATTTCAGGTAAGGGAGAACATCTGGCATGCCAGGTCCCCAAGTGAGATGCTCTGAATCAAGATTAAACAAAATAAAAACAATGTTACAGTTTGGTAAGGCCTTCCACTGGCCTGTAGTGCACTTACTTGTAAATTCTTGTACCCCTGTTGGATCCACATAATATCAACATAGAAAGGCTGAGTGGTGATATAGCATCTGAGGGCAGGTCAAGTATTTAAGGCCATTTTCTTGGAGTTACAGAGAACAAGCTCTTATCTCCAGGGGAGGTGGTAGTGGTTGTTGTTAGCTGCTGTCAAGTCAGCTACCACTCACAGCCACCCTATGCAAAATAAAACGAAACACTGCCCTGTCATGCTCACAATTAATACGCTTGAACCCATTGCTGATGCAACTATGCAAATTCATCTTACTGTGAGA
>NW_006408597.1:11058042-11062488 GCF_000296735.1 Chrysochloris asiatica
CTTCTTCAAGAACTGGTCTTTCCTGATAACATGTCTGAAGAATGAGAGACAAAGTCTTACCACGCTGGCTTTTAAGGAGCACTCCTGTTGTACTTCCAACATAGACCTGTTTGTTCTTTTGGCAGTCTCTGGTACCTTCAGTATTGTTTGCCAACACCACAACTCAAATGCATCAATTCTTCTACAATAGTCTTCCTTATTTATTGTCCAATTTTTACATGCATATGAGATCACTGAAAATCTCAGGGCTTTGGTCAGGTGCACTTTAGTCCTCAAACTAACATCTTTGCTCTTGAACACTTTAAAGAGGTTTTGTGCTGCTTGCATGAATGTTGATTGTAGATCCAAACAAAATGAAATCTTTGACAAATTCAATCTTTTCTCCGTTTATCATGACGTTATTTATTGGCCCAGTTGTGAGGATTTTTGTTTTCTTTATATCCATAATCACCCATACCTCCAGGGGATAGGACAGGTTGATTTCATGTCTCATGGGGCCTTGCTATCTATCAAAAGAACTCTGAGGGCACAAAAGTCAAAGCACCCAATCACAACTAGAAAGGTCAGTGGTTTGAACCTACCAGTTGTTCTATGGTAGAAAGTTGTTGTAATCTGTTTCCACAAAGATCACAGCCTTGGAATCCCCAGGGAACTAGTCTACCCTGACCTATAGGGTTGCTAGAAGTCTGAATTGACTTGACAGCAATGAGTTTGGTCATCTATCAAGTTCAAAAGAAAGACCTGTGTAGGAGATTCCAGTGCTGAAACTAAAGAAAGATAAGACTAAAACAAGAGATTTTAAATGATCAGGCTGTCCATTTCTAGGTCATATATACCTGCTAGCCTGAAAGACTTATTTATTCCAGAGAAGCTTGAGCCTTTTTGCTGGACTCCACAAGAGCCATTTAAGGAACTGTGAAAGAAAGGGAACAAAGCTGAGTGCTGTCTTACAAGTGTATACCAGAAAAGCGAGCAGGTGGAAAACTGGCATTCTTTTTCTTCTTTAACCTTGTTAAAAAATTGTCTCACTGAGAATGTAGAGTGCTAATCTTGGGGAGACAGAATGCATCAAATCAGGGACAAAACAAAACCCCACAAGTGTGATACAAAAGCAAGGACAAGAATCTTAGGTTCAAGCAGCCTCCAGAGGAAGGGATAACGTTTTATTGCAAAATTCCTAACTGAATTGCAAGACCAGAAGGTGGGCAGATTTAAAAAAACAAAAATAAAAACAACCCTCAAGGCTTTAGTTTGGGCTGTTTCTTTTGATACAGCCAACCTCCAATCTGATGTCACCTGATGTGATGGTGAGGAGTGCCACTGAGCTGGTTCCAACTCACAGTGATCCTGTATAGGGTTTGTGAGAGTGGTTGGTAGACTTGAACTGCCAATCTTATGGTTACCAGTCCAGTGCTCATCCAAAAGCATCATACCAGGGCTATTATATGATGGTAGAAGTTATCCAACTTTAGTAATTTTTGTATTATTTAGCAATATAAAACAAACTATATATGAGGGGCTTCAAAAAGTTCATGGAAAAATTCCATTGTCTTTCACTTCAAACTTCTTAAAGTTCCATCATATTTGTAGCTGAAAGTAGGAAAGGCAGATTGTACACAAGACTTTAAATGAACATCTCAAAAAAGGGTACCACTGTCACATGGATGTATATCACACAGCCACTGGCACACAGTAGATGCTCCATAAATCCTGGTTTCCTTATTTTAAAAGATGGAAGGGTAAAACTTAGGAAGGATTTACTAGGAGTTGGAAAGAAGGAAATTATCTTAACTCACCCATGAATTACCAATAGACCATAGAACTAAACAAGGAGAAAACATCACACTGAAGCACAGAGGTTTCAAAATAGTAACTTTAGTGAAGAATAGGAAGGGTGTATAGTCTTGTTTGATGCATATAATATAATGTGTGAATTTGCTGTATTTTTTTAATGTTTTATTGTGAACTATGTGATAGTTTACATATGAGAGCATTACTTTTACATTCATCCTATCCTTTATTGTTTCACTGCCATGGTTACAATCCCCTCCATGCATCATCAACCAACCAAAGGGTATATACCCTGCAAGCCTGCCCCCCAGTCATTAACACACAGCCCCCTCTCCCCGTCTGGGTCTAAAGTCTCCAGCCGCTCCATCTCTGGCATCACTGCTTCTCTGGGTAGGGTCCTGCACTTCTCCCTTGATGGTCCTAGGGACCTCCACTCCAAGACTGCAAAGTTAATCTCTCCCGTCCTTGCTACAAACCGTCTACCTTTACATTTCCAACCCTCACAATCAGTCCTGATAACAATTATTCACTATTGTATCACAAGAGATCTATCTGTATTTCCTTTCACCAGCCCCACCTAGACAGAGTGGATATTACTCAGTGGAAATTTTACCTTCCTCCAAGCCCTTTGGATCTAGATTCCCTCTTGAAAGCTTGTAAGCCAGTCACTTCTTGCCTTTGTACTGTGGGTAGCCAATGTCCAAGATGCCCATCCCTGTCTACTCTGTGTATGGAGAGGATGGGAATGATCCTTGCAGTAAAGATTTATTCCCTCTTTTGAGCTACTACATCCATAGATAGGTGTAGGTCAAGTTCATCAAATTGTATCAGATTATTCTTTTTTTCCTCTTCTAGTTGAGCTCTGATCATCCAGTCATTGAAGGCAGGAAGTGGGTATTATCTGCAAGTGTGGGTGTTCTTCTGCATATGCCCTCTCATCAGCTGGACACTTCACTCTCCACTCTAGTTCTCTGTGGCTATGTCAATGACTTTGGGCCCAAGAGTCTCCAGGTCTCGCCACACTACTGGACAACCAGGTCTCCACCCAGATTCACAGGAGTCTATTGAACATTGTAGGGCTTAGCTCGCAGCTTCATTGCTGTTTTTCCCTCACTTCCCCTTATCGGCGATGAATGTGGTCACCAATCAGAGCATGTATTCCCATTGAGTCTTAGACTTGGAAGGGGGTTTGCTCTGAGGGGACCTGAACACTTGGCTTGATGTCTCCTGGGCGAGCAACTTGCTTGTTCTTGTAGCAATTAGTCAGTCTGCCTATATTTTTTATATTTTTCCTGTTGGTCTTTCTTTCAAGAAATATCTTCTGTTCTTCTAGTCGCTCCAGGCTGGTCGGCTTGTCCTTTCAAGTAGAAATATCACACCTCTGAAGATTCTGGATGCTGTTCAGGATTCCACCTATGGTCTTATGTAATGCAGATGCTCTGCAGGAAGCCTCCTTCACAGGGCACCTTGTAGCACCATTTTAGGTTTTCCAATCATTTATAGGCAGAAGACGGACTTACAAGCTTTCTATGGTGATATTTCTGGCTATTTCTCTTCCCCTCCAATGTCTATTATATAATGGTATGCAAGGGAAACCAAGATTCAAAAGACAGCCAAGCATCTTAACATTATTTCCCCCATTTTCCCCACTCTAACCATCTCAATGCCTGTATCCTAGAGCCCTGCTGTTCCAAGGTTGTGCATACATCATTATTTACCTCTGTCCACTTAACCCATGCAAACCTGCCTAATTGTTCTTCCCTCCATTTTGTTCATCCAATCCCCTCCCCCTTCTTGCATACTGCCCCCCCTTCCCAGCACACACACTATCCTGTCTCTATTCCCTGCCCTGTGCTCCATCTTCCCCTCCCTCCCCTCACCCCACCTCCATATCCCAGCAACCAGCAAAGAATCCTCTCCCTCACTTTAGTATGGGTTCTTTTTCTTAAGTCTTTTACAGTAGTGGTCCCATGCAGTATTTCTCCTTTAGTGACTAATTTCACTCAACACAATAACCTCAAGCTTCATCCATGTTATGCGGTGGCTTGCAGCTTCCTTGTTAATCTTCAAAGTAGCATAATATTCCATTATGTGTATGTACCACAGTTTGTTTATCCATTCTTCAGTTGATGGGCACTTTGGCTGTCTCCATCTTTTTGCTATTGTAAACAGTGCTACATTGGTGTGCATATATCTTTTCTGGTTGTTGCTCATTTTTCTTGTGGGTAAATACCAAGCAGAGGAATTGCTAGATCATAAGGTATTTCTATTTCCAACCTTCTGAGAAAGTGCCATATTGCTTTCTAGAGAGGTTGGACCATTTTGCAGTCCTACCAGCAATGCAAGAGCCTCCCAGTCTCTCCACATTCCCACCAGCATTTATTGTCTTCTACTTTTTTTTATCTTTGCTGTTATTGCTGGTGTGGCATGATATCTCATTGTTGTTTTGATTTGCACCTCTCTAATGGTTAGTGATCGTGAACATTTCTTCATATGTTTGTTGGCTGCCTGGATCTCCTCCTTGGTGAAGTGTCTGTTCATGTCCTGTAACCATTTTTAATTGGGTTATTTGTCTTTTTCTTGTACAGGTATTGTAGTTTCCTATATATTGTAGAAATAAGTCTCTTGTCTAATGTGTCATTGCAAAAGATTTTT
>NW_006408597.1:11066837-11084407 GCF_000296735.1 Chrysochloris asiatica
TTTTGTTCATGCTTTTTGTGTTCTTTCTTGTGAGTTTCCTCATAGTTTTAATGTTTCCATGTTCTTCTTGGATTTTTATTTTCTTGGTATGTTGTGAAGTGTTAATTTTCTTTGAGGTTGCCTTATAGTCCATTAACTTTTCTCTCTATTTATTGTAGTGTATTTTATCCTGTAATCTACCTGACCTTCTCACCATCTGGGT
Source organism: Chrysochloris asiatica (assembly GCF_000296735.1). NCBI lineage: Eukaryota > Metazoa > Chordata > Mammalia > Afrosoricida > Chrysochloridae > Chrysochloris > Chrysochloris asiatica. The sequence continues at coordinate 11,067,040 of NW_006408597.1, forward strand.
CTCTGTTCCTATGTGTTTATCTTCTTTTACATTGTAATTGTTTTGATCATAGATTGACCTTCCAGATTCTCTGAGTTTGTTCTTATAGTTTTATTCTGTTCTCGACTCTTCCTTCTTTCGATTTAATTCTGGGAGGTGCTGCTACTTATGTCAATCTCTGATTGTTGTCTGTTCTTGTTGGCTCTCAGTCTATAGAACTCTCTTTAGTATGTTTTGTAGCACAGGATTGGCTTTGGCAAAATCCCTTACCTTCTGCTTATCCTGGAATGTTTTGATTACACCATCATATTTGATTGATACTGTTGCTGGATAAAGGATTCTTATTTTGGCAACTTTTTTTCTTTCAGGGTTTTATATATGTCTCCCCATTGCCTTCTTACTTGCATGGTTACTGCTGAGAGATCCGAGCTTAATCTAACTTGCTTGCCTTTGTATGTAACACTTCTGTTTTCCCTAGATGCTTTCAGGCATGTCTCATCTTTGATTTTGGAAAGCTTGATTATGATATGTCTCGATGATTTTCTTTTGGGGTCTATCCTTCCTGGGGCTCGTGGAGCTTGTTGAATGTTTATCTTTTCACTTTTCAGGATGCTAGAGAAAATTTCTTCCAGAAGCTCTTCAACTATTTCCTCTGTGGACTTGGGTGATTCTTCTTGTGCTGGAATGCCAATAATTCTTAAGTTATTCCTCTTCATGTTGTCCAACATGAATCTTGAAAAATCTGAAAAAAACCTTCATTTTTGTTTATCCTTTTTTTCTGTTTGCTCTTCTATCTTAGTGGTGTTGACAGATTTGTCTTCCAGCTCACTGGTTCTGCCTCCCATCTCTTCTATTCTACTCCTTTGCCTTTCAAAGTATTGTCTATTTCTTATATTCTATTATTGATTGTTTAGACCTCTTTCTGTAGGTTTTGAATTATTTCCAGTGCTGTATCTATCTTATTTGATTGTTCCTGCAGTGCTTTCCTGACTTCTTCCTTATTTTTCGCAACTCCATTGTAAAGAGTTTTGAAACATTTTATAATAATTTTTTTGAATTCCTTCTCAGGCACCTCCAAGGCCTGCCCTCCTTCCAGAATGTCGTTCAGGTCTACCTCTAGGTCATTTGTCTCAGACATTTTATCTTGTTTCTGGACATATGCTGATATGGTCATCTGCTTTTGCTTCTTGGACATGTTTAGTGTTTATCTGTGGTCTTAATACTTAATTGAGTATGTGTTTTGCTATTTTTAATGCTTTCTGATTGCTTCCAGTTAGATGTGATCAGGATGTGGGTTTCCCTTTTCACTCTTCTTATTGCTTAAACTCAGAATAACTTTCACAGGTGTCATGTGCCTCTCTGGTATATGGCAGTTGGTATTGGTTCTTCCCTGGTTTTTGGTGTTTTATAAAGTGTGATTGTAGCTTGACTATATATGGCAGCAGTTGCTGACTCTTCTTGGGTAATATAGGGATAGAAAGAGTCCCCCAAAGGTAGAAAGGGGAGCATAAAACAGTAAAACAGTACCAGCAAAAAAACACACAAACAAACCCAAAAAAGAACAACAACAACAAAACAAAACTATACTGAATACTGCAGTCTATAATCACAGAAAAGGGAGAGGAGGTAGGGAAAGAAAAAAAAAAAAATCTGTAGCCTAAGATGAGTATGACTTTAATGTCCTTTCTTCAGCTTCTTGCCTTCAAAGCTGTGTGAGAGATTTCAAGATGCCACTGTTGGTTGTTATGTTATACCTCAGGCTTTAATTTAATTTTTGGCCTGTTTTATTTTTAAACTCTCTTTTCCTCTCTAAAGCCCTGTCCTGGCATTTACCATATTTTGGGAAAAAACGTTCAGGGCCTGCTTGGGCTGAGTATCTGTGAGCATGTGTGGCAGAAGAACCCATGAGTGTTGAGGGTGGGGGGTGTCCACATACTCAGGCACACCCTCTAGTCACCACAATGGAGGTGCACAAACAGTGGGTGGGCCAATGAGCAGATACCAAAATAAATAAATAAATAAAATCAGAACAAAGCAAACCTGACAAAGTGTATTGTCCACCTTTGCTCCAAGGTTCCTGTGGCATTTTTCCATGGTGTTTCTGCTCCCCTGGTTGGTCTTGCCATTTGGTCTCACCTAAGATGTCAGCTCAGGGCCTCCGAGCCCGGCAGATTCAAAAGTACACGATTTCTTACTGCAGCTTCAAGTTCCACTAGCTATAAGCCTTCAAACTTTTAAAATATTCCTAGCTATGTGGTTCCATGTTTTGGAGCTCTGCCTTGGATCTGCTTCGCCTGGTATTCTGTGGTACCTATGACGGCGAACTTCATTGCACCTCCACCCTAGCCGCCATCAAGCCCTGTCTTGCTATAATATTTATCTAGGAAAAACGCCATAAAAATTTCTGGCTTCCTTTAAAAAAATCAAAAGCCTTAGCAACACAAGTCCACATGGCAACACTGGCTTACAGTGGAATAGAAGCTATCCCGCTTAGATTGGATGGGGGCTCTCCCGTTAGTCCCAGCTCATCAATCCCTGGTATTACTACTAGCTCAAGTCCACTTCATTCCTTTTTGCTGCCTGCCTGCCTGCCTGCCTGCCTTGTCCTGGTGGCATCAAGTTGTAATTATATGTATAATGAGAAGAGAGTACTGCTGAGAGCCCAAAACTTCAGACTCCAGACCTGGCTCATAAGACTTGTGCATGTGTTGGCATGTACACATACAAACAGACCTCAGAGATACAGTGGATTTGGTTCCAGACCACCACAATAAAGTGAATATCACAATAAAGCAAGTCACACAAATTCTATGGTTTCCTACTGCAAATAAAATGTAAAGTTACACTTTATAAGAAATCAATAGTATAGTCTATTAAACATGCAATGGTGGTAGTTGTGTGCTTTGGTGTCAGTTCCAACTCATAGCGACCCTGTATAGGGTTTCGGAGGCTGAACATTTTTACAGGAGCGGAAAACCTCATCTTTCTCCTGTGGAACAGCTAGTAGTTTCGAACTGCTGACCTTGAGATTAGCAGCCTGGCTTGTAGCCACTATGCTACCAAAGCTCCTGTAAATTTGAAATGTTGTGAGAATTACTCAAATGTGACACAGAGATTAAAAAAAAACAAAAAACCCTAACATGCTGTTAGGTTAAATGGCACCAACAGATTTGCTCAGCACAGGTTTGCCACAAAACAGAACAAAATGCAATAAAACAAGGTATGCCTGATCTCAGTTTTCTTCTCTATAAAAGGAAGGGCAGATGCAAAATGACTCCTGTTGTTGTTAGGTGCCATCAAGTATAGCGACCCTATGCACAACAGAACAAAACATTGCCTGGTCCTGGGCCAACCTCACAATTGTTGCCATGCTTGAGCCCATTGATGTTGCCACTTTGCCAATTCATCTTGCTGGGGGTCTTCCTCTTTTTCTCTGACCCTCCACTATACCAAACATGATATCCTTCTCCAGCAACTGGTCTCTCCTAACAATATGTCCTACATATGAGAGATGAAGCTTGGCCATCCTGGCCTCCAAGGAGCACTCTGGCTGCACTTCTTCCAACACAGATCTTAATAGCTCTATAATTAGAATTCATCTACAGTTATGGCCATGAGCATGAGGGAGACACAAAGTAAGCTATTTAGCACTTTATTCCCTGGATTCTATATCTTCAAATGTTAATTTACACTGAGGGCTAATGAGTTACTTAGTAAATCTAGGACAGTCTGAAAAGAAGTAGAAGTCTCTGGCACAGTACCTTGGTCCATTTATGTGGACTGACTAATCTCATCATAATTAAAAGCCAGAAAACTGTTTCAGATAGATATAATCACTTACTGCCTTCCTTGACCATGTTCCTTCCTATTATGGAAGTTTCTTGGATTCCTCTGCGGGATGGTTACCTAACCTATGACTAAATGAAGAGTTCCAGAGCACAGAGCCCCAGGCTCTGGGTGTTTTCAGAAAATACGGGAACACTTTATGTTGAATGTAAAGACCAATATAAGGAAAGGGTGGGCTTTGGAATTTGAAAACAAAAAAAGAGATCCTGCCTGGGCTAGTCCACGAATATATGTCAGTCTTACAGATCAGAGTGCTTTAGCCATGAGTGTGGAAAATCCAAGGCTATAAATCACTGCTGAGAGACATGTTCCAGAACTGAGACATCCTCAGTAAGTTTAGCCCCTGTTTAGCACTAAAAAAGCTATGCATTCCGTAGATTCGTTTCCCTGTAAGTCCATTATTTGACCTTCTCCTAAAGACCCTGCAAAGCTGAAAAGGAAAAAAAGGTAATTGTCAATACTGACTTACAGTTAGAGAAGTCTTCATCCCAGAAAGCTAAATAGCATACACTGATCAAAGTGCTAAGATTCACTTCAACAAATATTTATTGTGCTCTTACTGTGTGTCAGGCACTGGAGACAAGACAAAGACTTTATCATGCATGATGTCCTTCTCCAGGGACCGATCCCTCCTGATAAAATTGTCCAGAGAAAAAGAGATGAAGTCTCACCACCCTTGCTTCAAAGGAACATTCTGGATATACTTCTTCCAACACAGAGTTGTTTATTCTGCTGACAGCAGATGGTACTTTCAATATTCTTCTCAAACACCACAATTCAAATGTGTCAATTCTTCTAAGGTCTTCCTTAACTCATTGTCCAACTTTCACAAGCATGTAAGCAATTACAATTACCATGGCTTAAGTCAGGCACAACATGTCCTCAAACTGTTATCTTTGGTCTTGAACACTTTAAAGAGGTCTTGTGCAGTAGATTTGCCTAATGCAATCTGTTGATTTCTTGACTGTTGCTTCCATGAGTGTTAATGGGGGAGCCAAGCAAAATGAAGTCTTTGACAACTTCAACATTTTCTCCTTTTATCATGATGCAATTTATTGGCCCAATTGTTAGGATTTTTGTTTTCTTTACATTTAGGTGTAATCCATAATGAAGGCTTTGATCTTCATCAGTAATTATTTTAAGTTCGTTTCACATCCAGTAAGCATCTACATATTGAAGGTTAATGAGTCTTCCTCCAATCCTGATGCCACATTCTCCTTCAAATAATTCAGAATCTTGAAGTATTTGCTCAGCATATAGAATAAATAACTATGGTGATAGGATACATCCATAATGCACTCCTTTCCTGAGTTTAAACAATGTTCATTTGTTCTGTTTGAATAACTGTCTCTTGGTCTATCTACAGGTTCCTCATAAGCATAATTAAGCATTCTGGAATTCCCATTTTTCACAAAGTTATCCATAGTTTGTTATGATCCACAACCAAATGCCTTTGCATAGTCAATAAAGCACAAGTAAATACCTGGTATTCTCTACTTTTAGCCAAGATCCATCTGATATCAGCAGTAATATTCCTAATTCCATGTCCTCTTCTGAACCCAGCTTGAATTTCTGGTAGCTCCCGCTGATGTACTGTTATAACCATTTTTTAATCATCTTTAGCAAAAATTTACAAGTGATATTAATGATACTGTTCTGAGATTTCCTCATTCAACTGAGTCACCCTTCTTTGGCGTGGGCACAAATATGAATCACTGTCAATAAACTGGCCAGGTAGCTCTCTTCCAAATTTCTTGGCATAGACAAGTGAATGCCTCCAGTGCTACATTAGTTTGTTGAAGCATTTCAACTTGTATTCCATCCATTCTTGGAACCTTATTTTTCACCAATGTCTTCAGTGCAGCTTGTACGTCTTCCATTAATACCACCAGCTCATTTGATCAAATGCAGACTGAAGAAGTTGGTAGAATTTTTCAATTTCATCATCACTGACTTTAGTTGTTGATGTGTACATTTGAATAATAGTGGTATTAACTGTATTGTTGGTAGGTGTATGAATGTTATCTGTCACAGACAGCATTATACTTCAGGATAAATCTTGAAAGCCTTTTTCCAAAGTGAATGTTCCTATTACATACAGCATGGTACTTTAAAATAAATCTTGAAATGCTCTTTTTGACAATGAATGTGACACCATTTCTTTTCAATTTGTCATTTCCAGAATAGTAAACCATATGATTGTCCAATTCAAAATGGTCAATACCAGTCCATTTAAGCTTACTAATGCCTAGGATAAAGATCTTTGTGTGTTCCATTTCTTTTTTGATGAGTTCCAATGTTCCTAGATTCATACTTCACACATATCATGTTCTGATTATTAATGGATGTTTACAGATGTTTCTTCCCATTTTGATTCATGCCACATAAGCAAATGAAGGTCCTGAAAGCTGTGTTCCATTCACAGCATTAAGTTCAACACTATTCTAAGAAGGCAGCTCATCCCCAGTCATATTTTGTGTCTTCCAATTTGAGGAGCTCATCTTCAGGCACTATATATCAGACAGTGTTCTAATGTTCTATTGTTATTCATAAAATTTTCTGTGACTAGCCATTCAGAAGTGATCTGTCTGCCCTTCTTCCTAGTCTGTCATAATCTAGAAGCTATGCTGAAACCTGCCACCATGGGTGACCCTACTGGTATTTACAATACTGGTGGCATAGCTTCCAGGATCACAGCAACACATTAGGCATCACAGTATGACAAACTACAGACAAGTGGTGGTCCTATGTTATATACCATTGATAATCTACATAGGGAATATAAATAGGCTTTAGCTCTTCAACTAACCCAAAGTTAGATCCAATTGCCTTGTATTCTCCTTTCTTTTAAATGTTTTATTGTTACATGGGAGCATTCTCCTTTATTAAAGGAAAATCAAAAAGCAGTTTATTTATTTATTTAGTCAGAGAGGAGATAGTACCCATAAGCTCTTTCCAGGAATCTCTGTGTGGCATAAGTTTGCAACTACTAAATGAAAACGTTGGCATTTCAAATCAAAAGCCACAAATAATATATTGGTCAAATTTGAATAGGGAAAATCAAAACCTATTTCAATGCTTTTATCAATATATAACCTGAGGGCAAAAATAACTACATCTTGTTGATTCATATATTCATCACAAAATACCATGTGTGTCTGCCTGTGGCAATACCTGTGCCAAATGTATCTTGGTAAACTGGATAGTTAAAGTCTATCCTAGTTGTTCTCAACCAGAGGAGATTTTGCTACCAAGGTGATATTTGGCTGCTGGCATTTAGTGGGTAGGGCCAGGGATGCTGTTAAACATCCTACAATGCACAAAACAGGTCTACAACAAAGACTTTATGGCCAAAATGTCAGGAGTGCCAAGGTTAAGAAATCATGGTGTGTTCTACATTTGGGTCCTAGTAGGAGTTCTGGTGTGGTGGCGCAGGATAATGTGCTAGACTGCAAGATCAGTTTGAACCACAAGGTTGTTAGTTCAAACTCACCTGCTGCTCCTTGGAAACCCTATACAGGGTTACTATGAGTCAGAACCGACTCAATAGCACTTAACAACAACAACAAAGCGTAGTGGGTTATGCGTTGGGCTGCTAATCAAAAGGTCAGCAGTTTGAATCTACCAGTCACTCCACGGCAGAAAGATGAGGCTTTCTGCTCTCATAAAGATGAGTAACCTTGAAAAACCAACACAGGGTCGTTATGAGTCAGAACTGACTTGACAGCACACAACCATCACCACCACGCTTTCATTCCCTCTGGGACTTGTAAGGACTCTGTGCAGATAGATTCTGTCTGAAGAAAACACAACATTTTCATTCACCTCTTTTACCTTTCCCTATCACCTTTACCTTTTACCTTTCCCTAGTTTCCTGGCAAAAAAAAAAGAGTCTACTAAAGCATTACTTTTTTTTTTTTTTTTAACAGAGTCAAGTCTATTCCAAACCAGTTCTTGTGGTATTCAGCAGGTCCTATGATTCTATCTTGTTTTCTAGAACTCCATCAGATTTATATTCCAATGTAAAAGTGCTTTCCTTTGTTGGTGTGGTAGCAAAAAGCATTTCCATCATCCCCAGGGTTTCTAGCAACTCTCTTTGGTAATCAATCTCTTTTTCTACAAGTCCCTGCAGTAACAAAAACTTTTTATCCACTACAGGTGACTGGCCAATCACAGGCAGATATATATCAATAATTATTTCAGCAACATTTATCAAAACAGGAGCAAATCTTGGCTGAGATAGATTCCTTATCAAAAAATTAAGATAAAGCATTACTTTTTGTACTTGTTCTTTATTGCTCAATGAAAGAATAGTATGCATAGAGACAGACTACTCTGTAGTGGTTACGAGTTGGGCTGCTAACCTTAAGTTCAGCAGTTCAAAACTACCAGCCATTCCACGGGAGATGAGGCTTTCTGCTCTTGTAAAGCTTTATAGCTTTGGAAACCCTGTACAGGGTCGCTATGAGTTGAAATCAACTTGATGGCACTTACAACAACAAACAAACACGGCACCATAGTAGCAGGAAAAAAATAAGGTACTGTGGGCTCCTCAAGGAGACATCACTTACATAACTGAGGCCACCTAGTGGTCTCCAGTATGGATCTCAGCTAAACTGGCCCTAGGACTCCCAATTTGAGCACAAATTCTTTAATTTGGATATATATATATATATATATATATATACAAAAAGAGAAACGCCTAGTCTAGAAAACTTCAAATCCATTGTCTCAGTTTATTTGGCATTCAACTCAATTCAACATTCATTTATTGTGCTCCCGTTATATGAGGTTTCAAAAAGCTCATTAAGAAATGGAATTAAAGATATTGTAATTTTTCCACAAACTTTTTAAAGACCCTCATATACCAGTCCTTAAGCAATTGTATTGAGAAGCCTCTAGCAATTAGTCTAGGGGCGGAAATCCTAGCTTTTACCTACAAAAAGCAGAATCTTAGAAGGTTACCAAAGAACTTTCATTTATGCCCCCCATCCACAGACAGTGCTAAAGGTACAGCATGTGAGAACTGTATGTCAAAATTTGAAAGGGAAACATAGTTGAGAGGACTAAAGATGAGAGCACTAACCATTAACAATTTAGATATGAAACAGCAATAAGATTTGTTTTGCTTGAGAGGAAGAAACTACTTGTTTGACAAATCTTTCTTTATATGAATATTTGTTTTTTTTTTTTACCTTCAGATTATTCAGATCGATACAACTGGTTGACTCACAAACACCCACTTCAGAACTGCTAAGACCAAAATAGACAAATACAAGAATACCAAGACTGTTCTAAAACTGCCGCCTTTAAGTCAACATTAGTATTTGGATTTCTGGTGCTATGGATTGAATTATATACCCTAAAAATATGTGCTGTAAATCCTAGCCTCTATGTCTGTGATTATAATCCCATTTGGCAATGTGCTGTCTTTGTTATTAGTGCAGGATTAGTGCAGGGAGGGTGTATCTTGAGTCAATCTCTTTTGAGATCCAAAAGAGATTAAACAGAGCAGAGATGGGCAAAGAGAGAAGCCAAACCACATGAAGATGGCTCAGGAGCAGAAAGCTCAAAGAGACAGGATCTTCCTCTAGAACAGAAAGAGAAGCCATCCCCTAGGGTTGTTGTTGTGTGCCATGGAGTTGGTTCCGACTCATAGCAACCCTGTACAGGATTTCCGAGGCTGTGAATCTCTACAGGAGCAAAAAGCCTCATCTTTCTCCTGTGGAACAGGTGGTAGTTTTGAACTGCTGACCTTGAGATTCGCAGCCTACTTCGTAACCACTATGTTACCAGAGCTCCTTTTCCCCTAGGGTGTACATTCTGAATTCAGACTCGTAGCCTCCTAAACTGTGAGAAAATAAATTTCTGTTTGTTAAAGCCACCCACTTGTGGGATTTCTGTTATAGCAGTGCAAGAGAACTAAGACACTCAGATTAATACATAGAGACTACGAACAGGCTGGAAACTCACAGCTTGGGATCTCCATTCTCATCTATGATGCTGGCAGTAAAAAAGAAAAGAGTCAGCATCTGGCGCCCTCTTAAACAAAGCTGCTCAGCCATTTCATCCAAGTAAAAGACATCCTAAGAGACCAATCAGGATACATGCATCTTGGATGGAGTATTTCATTCATCATTGCACTTGATTGGTACAAAAAGATGTCTTCACACTGGAAGGCTAATTTACTATGACTCTCTTCTTTCTTTTGAAATGGAGAATCTTAAAATCTGTTCACAAACTTGGCAGAGCAAAGTTGCTCAAATAATATTGTGGCCTATTTTGTTTTTGGTGTGTGTCTCCTTTGTATCCAATGAAAGTTCTCGTGAAGAAACACACTTACCAAGCCAGAACATCCCCAGACCCTCACTTTTTCCCTTAGTTGTTTCTACCTGACATGATCCCAAAGATCAGTGCAAAAGAAAGCATGAGCGTAAGGCTGCAGTACACAGAAGGCACTTACCTGGTCACGATCTCCTGCAAAACAGCAGCTCTTCATAGTGCAAGAGTTGAAGTAACCCTGATTGTCAAACTGGAACACAGGCAGGCGGGAGTGGATGTCATAGAGTACAGGAGGCAAGCGGCGCCTCAGGGCCAGGAGCTGGGTCCCATTGCTGTTGAATCGCACACTCATGGCGCTCTGGAGGGAGAAGTTGCCACCATAGCGAAGGAGAGAACTGAAAGGCAGAAAGCACAAGGGTCAGGGGATAAAGTAACCATACTGTGTTCATTCTACACAACCTGTCTTGAGGACCTTCTGTTAGGTGTGTACATCTGAGCTTCAGCATAATGGTGTTTCTGGGCTATGGGCTAACAGGTAATAATGATAACCTGCAATAAGGAACGGCTCCTTGATGACAGTAAGGCACATTCCTTAATCTGTCACAGTTCCCTCTCTGCCATCTCAAAAAGGCAAGCTGACAAGACATTTACAGAAAAGGGTAACAAAATCATCTTGAAAGAAGAGATGTATTCCAATAATGAGTTATTTTATTTCCCCAAATTAAATACAACAAAGAGTTGCTTGTCAAAATTCTGGGAAGTGAGTTGTGTTCAGATAACTGTCTAATCATGACTGCCATTAAACGGACATATATATCCTTTAAATTAGAGATGCATGCACCATCAGAAAAGTCAATAATACTTTATTCTGAATACTTCTTTTCAATAGTAATAATTTCAATTACTTAACAATAAAGAAGTATTTATTTTTTATTTGTTAAACAATTCAAAGGGTTATTTATATTCCATATGGCATAGCTAGAGATAAAGTATTTAAAAACAAAACTCAGGTGCCTTCAAATCAATTTTGACACATAAAGTTGAAAATTTAAATGCAGAGCAACAATTGGAAAGCATAATGACTTGCTTCTCTATAATTTTCAACAAGTCTACATTTAGCTTTGAAATAGATTTTGATTACTACATAGAATTCCATTAATCTAGTTTCACTAAGGAGTAGTATATTCTGGTTCACCTAATGTTCTTCTGTAGTTTGTTCATAATAACACAAAAACAAAACCACACAGTTATAAACCATTTCTTTTGGTGACTCAGAAGATAATTGCAATTTGCAATGAACCAGAATGGTCATGAACATTAACAGTTCTACAGTACTAACTTAAAAGAAAGGACTCCTGGTGCAGCACTGAGGATCAGCACTGGGCTGCGAACCACAAAGTCAACAGTTTAAACTCACCAGCAGCTCCTCGGAAACCCTATACAGGGTCGCTATGAGACTGGACTGACTCGACAGCACATAACAACAACAACAACCTAAAAAATGAAAATTCTCACAACTGAACCAATAAATAACATCATGATAAACAGAAAAAGATTGAAGTTGTCAAACACTTCATTTTGCTTGAATATACAATCAGTGCTTATGGAAGCAGCAGCCAAGAAATCACATAATGTATTGCATTAGGTAGATCTGCTGTAAAAGATCTCTTTAAAGTATTAAAGAGTAAAGATGTCACTTTGAGGACTAAGGTGTGCCTGACTCAAGCAAAAAAATTGGTATTTTCAATTGCCAAATATGTATGTGAAAGTTGGACAATGAATAAGGAAGACAGTAGATAAATGGATACACTTTAAATATGATGTTGGCAAGGAATATTTAAAGTACAAAGAACAAACAAATCTATCTTGGATGAAATACAGCCAGACATGTTGTAAGGAGGGACTAGTGCCTGGAGAAGGACATCATGCTTGTTAAAGTGGAGGGTCAGTGAAAAAGAGGAAGACTCTCAACAACATGGACTGACACAGTGGCTACAATAATGGGCTCAAACATGCAACAATTGTGAGGATGGTGTAGGACCAGGTAGTGTTTTGTTCTGTGGTGCACAGGGTCCCTACGAGTGAGAACAACTCAAGGACACCGAACAAGAACAACAACAACAAAAAAGTGTGTGTGCCTGTTGTAGTAGTCAGTATTGTTGGCTATTGGAACACTATTTTATTATGGAGGAATGACTTCTCACTGTTTATGTCATAGCCAACTTTTCTTTTGTGCTTCAGGTTCAATTCTTGGAACACTGATTTACTTGTATGACGGGGAACTTTAAGTATATGAGAGGGCTTCAGAAGTTCATGGAAAATGGAATTAAAAGATTATGGAATTTTTCTAGGAACTTTTTGAAGTCCCCTTGTTTGTGTTAAGGATACAGAAATGAGAGCCAAGTCAGAATTACCTGCTCACTCTACCCCACATGAACACTATTGTCATGGAAAGGAAATAGCTTTAGAAGTTAGGAGTTTTGGAAAAAGAAGTTTATAAATTCTAAGGGATTATAGCTAGGAAGATCCTAAAAATGCCTAAACTAGAGCCTACCTGACTTATTTGAAATATTTTAAAGAAAGAAGTTTTAACAGCATTGTACCAAGTGAAAACTATATGCCACAAGTAAAGACTGAATATTGAATGAAGATAATACATATCCCTTTTGAGGGGCAAGAAAGGTGGTAGGGAAAATTAAAAGAACAGGGAAAAAAGATATCCTATGGGAAGAGGAAAGTCCCTGGACGGCACAAATGGTTAAACATTGGATTACTAAATGAAAGGCTGGTAGCTGAAAGCTACCCAGAGAAGCTTTGGAAGTATGGGCTGGTGATCTACTTCCAAACCATATGGAGATTTATACTTTTGCATACGTGGTTTCATCATGAACCAAAATCAACTTGACAGCAACTAACATCAACTATATGGGAAAAGGAGCTCCTGAAATCACAGTGCAAAGGCAGCTGCCAACCTGGCCTGGTCATAAAAACAGCCTCTGCCAACACCAGCCATTACTGGTCCTGGATCACCCAAAGTCATCTCACCGGAGGCAGGAATACTCTGGCACTGCAGCAAAACAGCCTTTAATCCTCTTCTGAGACTAAGAAACACTGTCCCTAGACCTCTAGACATCAAGGAGATGCCTGGGGCTCCTGCAGGCCTCAAATAATAATCCCCACAGAGAAATGTTCTCATAATGGTCCTAAACACAGGCCTCACTCACTCACATACAGAGAATGAATGACGGGGCTGTTAGAGCCCAGGCATTTCCTTTATAGGGTACCCTAGCTGCCACAGGCATGTGGTGTTATCTAAACACAGAGCTCAAAAACAATGAGAGGCTTTCAGTCCAAGATCAGCATGGAGTGTGCAAATAAACTAGCATCTGTAGGGCTGAAGAGGAGTGGGGGTGGAAACAAGACTCAACAAAAAGAAACTTGGCCAGCCCCACCAGTCATAGCAGCAGGAGTTTTCATCAGCTCAGGCATCTCTGACAGGAAAGTTGGGCCTCTGGCATAGGTCCTTTCCAACAGCTAACAGGAATTTCCTCTGCCGATTCTGCTCAGGTCTATAGAGGAGTTTGCCAAGGAAAGGCACCAAGGCCCATCCTGTCCCCACCCAAGCTCCTTGACTCACTATTTGCAACCTGACCATGCTATCTGTTTCTCCTGAGTAGGAAGCTCCTATCTCTCACACAAATGTAGGGTGCATTTGAACTTTGCTCTTAGAACATTTAGAAATGTTATCCAAAGAGAAGATACCTAAACTGAATAGTGCATGTCGGGGCTCGAAGTTCAGTTTCTTCCAGAAAAAAGGAATGATCCCTAAAATCTAGAAAGGGAGCAATGTCAACTGAAATTTTTCTGTGGGGATTCTGTAGCAGGCTATTCCCAGCAAGAATGGTAAAAATATCTAGTTTTCAAAGGAAGGAGAGCTTAAAAGCAGTTTACCTCCCAGTTAAGATATAATGACAATATTAAAGATTCTGTAGTTCATATTTTTAACTGAAGTGCTCTTGAGAAATCATTGGTGGTGGTGGTGTGCCATGGAAATCATTAGGGATTTTAAAAAGTAGAGAGAGATGCTCAAAAGTTACCATCAGACAGTCTAACTAAATCAGGCAAATGGACTTATCATCTTCCTGCCAACCTCCCTCTTCTTGTATATTGCCCTCCCTATCACTTGAGTTGACATGTGTCTACCCTTTAGCTAGTGACTTACTCTTCCTTCCCTCCTACCCCCGGTAACCATAAAAGAATGTTTCTTTTACCATGAAATATGAAAATCTTATCTTGAGTTTTTACAATAGCAGCTTTATACAATATTGTGATTTATTTCACTCAACTATGATACCCTCTAGGTCCGTCATGTTATTATTCAACATTGCACAGTGGTAGTGGTGGTGGTTATGTGTTCTGATTCATAGCAACCCTGTATAAGGTTTCTGAGGCTGTAAATCTTCATGGGAACAGAAAGTTTCATCTTTCTCCTGAGGAGCAGCTGGTATATTCAAACTGTTGACCTTTGCAGTTTACAGTTCAACTCACAACCCACTATGTTATCGGGGCTCAATGTTGCATAGTATTCCATTATGTCTATGCACCAAAGCTTATTTATCCATTCTTCCATTAATGGGCAATTAGGTTATCTCCACCTTTTTGTTATTTTGAATAGTTCTACCATGAACATTGGTGTGCATGTATCTACTGTTGTCCTGGCTCTTATTTCTTGTGGATATATACAAAGGAGAGGGATTGCTGAGTCATGCATTCTATCTCCAACATTTTGAGGAAGTGCCACACCATTTTCCACAGACACTGAACCATTTTAGAGTCCCACCAATAATGTAGGAGGGTCCCAGTCTCTCCACACTCTCAACAGCATTTGTTGTTTTCCTTTTAACTTTACTATTAATGTTAGTGAGAGATGATACATCTCATTGTTGTTTTGATTTGCATCTCTCTAATGGAGTCCTAAGAGTAGTGATTATGAGTCGGGCTGCTAACCTCAAGGTCAGATAGTTCAAAGCTACCAGTGGTTCTGTGGAAGAAAGATGAGGCTTTCTGCTCTCGTAAAGAATTACAGCCTTGGGAACCGTATACAAGGTCGCTATGAGTTGGAACCAACTCCATGGAACACCACCACCACCACCAGTGGAGTCCTGGTGTGGCACTGTAGGATAAGTGCTCAACCATAAGGTCAGTTTGAACCTTGAGGTAGATGATTCAAATTCACCAGCTGCTCCTTGAAGGTCCTATACAGGGTCACTATGAGTTGGAACTGACTGCTCTGAACAACAACAACAAATGGCTAATGGAGTCCTGGAGTGGTGCCAAAGGACAAGCACTCGACCTCAAGGTTGGTTTGAGCCACGACTTAACTTAACTTAATAACAATAGCACTCGACCTCAAGGTTGGTTTGAGCCATGACTTAACTTAACTTAATAACAATAGCAACAAGAGAAAGACAACTCAATTTGAAAAAGGACACCAGGACACGAACAGGCATGTTACCGTGGAAGACATTCAGGCAGTCACCAAATTAAAGAAATGGTCACAATCATTAGCCATTGTTGTTAAGTGCTGTTAAGTCAGTTCCAACTCATAGCAATCCTATAAAGGGTTTCCCAGTAGTGGCTGTTGGATTTGAACCATCGATTTTGAGGTTCAAATCAACCTTGAGGTCCATTACATTATCCTGCAGCACCACACTAGATGTTATAGTTTTCTATAAATTTTAGAGATTAGTTCCTTGTCTGATTTGTCGTTGCAAAAAATACTTCTCCGTCTGTGGGCTCCCTTTTTACTCTTTTGGTGCATCAGTTATGATGCACATAACTGTCTAATTTTGGGGAGGCCCCAGTCATCTATTTTGTCTTCTTCTGTTTGTGTGTTTTTAGTAATGCTTGACAGGGTATTTATGCCCTAAGTTTGCCCCTATTTTTTCATTGATGATATTTATAGTTCTAGGGTTTACAATTAGCTCTTTCTTTAATCCATGTTGTGCTTGTTTTTGTATATGGTGTGAGAAATGAATCTTACTTTTTTTCTTCTGTAAATGGATTTCCAGTTTTGCCAGTATCATTTGTTGAAAAGACTATCTCTTCTCCCATTTAATGTGTCTGGTACTTTCTCAAAAATCAGTTGACAGTATATAGATGGGTTTACTTCTGAGTTCTCAATTCTATTTCACTGATTTATGTTCCTTTCATTGTAAAAGCTCTGGTAGCGTAGTGGTTACGAATCGGGCTGTGAACCATAAGGTCAGCGGTTCGAAACTACCAGCTGCTCCGCGGGAGAAAGATAAGGCTTTCTACTCCCGTAAAGATTTATACCCTCGGAAACCCTGTTACAGGGTCGCTATGGGTCGGAACCGACTCGATGGCACTTAACAACAACAACAACATTGTAAAAGTAACCGGCTGTTTTGACCACTGTGGCTGTGTAGTAAATTTTGAGATAAAAAAGTGAGAGGCCTCCAACTTTGTGGTTCTTCAAACAGTGTTTTGCTTATCGGAGGTTTCTTTGTTCTCCATATAAAGACAGTGATCAATTTCACATCTCTATAAAGAATGATGTTGGAATCTGTATTGGTATTGCATTACATCTATAGATTGCTTTTGGTCCTATCCATGAGTAAGGTATAGTCTTCAATTTTTCTAAGTCTCTTTTGGTTTCTTGTAGTAGTGTTTTGCAGTTTTCTTTGTTCAGGTCTTTTGTTTCTCTAGTTAGATTTATTCCTAAGTATTTCATCATTTGGACTCTGGGTGTGGTGCTGTAAGATCAGCACTGGACTGTGAACCACAAGTTGGCAGTTCAAACCTACTAGCTGCTTCTCAGAAACCCTACACAGGCTCTCTATGAGTCAGAACTGTCTCGACAGCACTTAACAACAACAACAAATTACATCTTTTGGGTGGATACTGTAAATGGTATTGCTTTACTAATTTCCTTTTCAGAGCTGCATTTATTATTGTTGTTGTTGTTAAGGTGCCATCGAGTGAGTACCGACTCATAACAACCTTATGCAGAGCAGAATGAAACACTGCCTGATTCTGGACCAACCTCACTATCATTGTCACTCTTGAGACACTTTGCCAATCCATCTCACTGGGGGTCATCCTCTTTTTCTCTGACTTTCCATCGTACCAAACATGATATCCTTCTCCAAACACTGGTCCCTCCTGTGTACAATATATACAAAGTATGAGAGACAAAGTTTGGCCATCCTCGCCTCCAAGGAGCACTCTGGCTGCACTT
>NW_006408597.1:11085737-11126915 GCF_000296735.1 Chrysochloris asiatica
GATTCCGACCCATAGCGACCCTGTATAGGGTTTCCGAGGAGCAGCTGGTGAGTTTGAACCACCGACCTTGCAGTTCAAACAGCTTTGCAGCAGTCTGACGTATTAACCCACAGTGCCACACCATGCCTTCAATTTGGATACCTTTAATTTCCCTTTGTTGTTGAGTGCTATTGAGTCAGTTCCAACTCATAGTGACCCTGTATAGGGTTTCCAAGGAATGGCTGATGGGTTGGAACAACCAGTCTTGTAGTTAGAAGTCCAGTGCTTATCCAATAGGACTCCTCTTGCCTTAGAGCACTGGCTAAAATTTCCAACACAGTACTGATTAAGAGTGGTGATAACGGGCATTGCAGGTGACTTTTAAACTGCACTTGAGAAACACGGTTCCATTTTGGAAATGGAGTGGGGGAGGGGTAAAAAGGGGCCTATTACCAGGAACTCAGTGAAAACCCCATGTCTGTTAACAGAAAGGACTCCTAGTCCTTTAAGATCAGAATTCTACATTACTAACAAGGCAAGAAATGTCTTTTCCTACCCTCAATATCTCTACTGAAGGAAGTTTTTCATTTCTTCTTGGGGATGAGAACGCCTTATACACGAAATGTCTCACATTTTTTAAAATAACCTTTTATTGTGAATTGAGTGAAGGTTTACAGACAAGATCAGCAGCTTTACATTCAAACAAATCATACACTTTGTTTCATCTCAATGATTACAATTCCCTCCACAAAACAACAGTTATCCTGCCTCCCCCCTGTGGTTTCTATTTGCATTCCATCCACAGTCCCATCTCTTCTCAACTTTGCCCTTAAGAAAATGCTGCCCTTTTGATTTTGAATGACTGACTCTTCCCTATAAACTTATCTGCTGTTTGGTTAATAACTGGGCCACAAGGGTGAGTTCCTTTCCAGACCTGAAGAGTGAGTGGTCTCAGGTTCCTCCAGTTTCTTTCTGACAAGGAAACCCAGTCTTTTTCTTTAAATATTTTTGAGTTTTGTTCCACATTTCTCCCACTCTAGGAACCTTCTAGTGTGATTCATTTCAGAGCACTTGGTAGTGGTGGCCAAGCACCGTCTAGCTCTTCTGGTCTCAGAATCATGGAGATTGATGTTCACATGAACACTGGACTAATTGATTCCAAACCTCTTCATTCTCAAAACTCTTTCTTCCACAAAAGGGTTACACTGCCTGGTCCTGGGCCAACCTCACTACAGTTGCCACACTTGAGTCCATCGATGCTGCCACTTGGCCAATCCATCTCATTGGGGGTCTTCCTCTTTTTCTCTGACCTTCCACCTTACCAAATATGATATCCTGCTCCAGTAAGTGCTTCCTCCTGACAATATGTCTGAAGTATGAGAGACAACGTTTGGCCATCTTGGCCTCCAAGGAGCACTCTGGCTACACTTCTTCCAAAACAGATCTATTAGTTCGTTTGGCAGCCCATGGCACGTTCAATATTCTCCTCCAACACCATAACTCAAAAGCATCAATTCTTCTACGGTCTTCCTTATTCACTGTCCAGTTTTCACATGCATATTGTCTGTCAGTTTGTCATACTGTGGTGGCTTGTGAGTTGCTGTGATTCTGAAAGCTATGCCACCGGTATTTTAAATACCAGCAGGGTCACCCATGGTGGACAGGTTTCAGATGAGCTTCCAGATGAAACAGACTAGGAAGAAGGAGTGACAAACTACTTCCCAATATTTAGTCATTGAAAACCTTATGAATTATAAAGGGTAGGTATTGCAATTTCTAATCATCTTTCAAAACAGGAAATATGTCCAGAGTTAAAGTGGTCTGATGCCAGGTCCAGAGATCCCAAAAGTTAAATTGAACTAACCAAGATCTTAAAGCATACAAAGAGATAGTGCCCATTAACAGATGACCTTTCCATAGAATTAGGGACCCAACATTTAGTCATCTGAGTTCATTAGTCATTTGGCTTGACGAATCATCTGGCTTGTTCAGAATCCATTTCCAAGCTTCAAAAAGGAAAAAGGGGGTTCATAAGCAGCCGTTTAGTCTTCATTATAAAACTTTTCCCTGAGGAATACCTAAAATAGGGCTACAATGTGCCCAGTGAAGGAGGCTTCCTGCAGAGCCTCTGCATTACATGAGACCATATGTGTAATCTTGAACAGCATCCAGAATCTTCAGAGGTGGTAAATTTCCACTTGAAAGGACAAGCAGACCAACTTGGAGTGGCTAGAAGAACAGAAGATACTTCTTGAAATAAAGACCAACAGGAAAAATACAAAACAATAAAGGCAGACCAACTCATTACTATAACAAGCAAGTTGCTCACCTAGGAGACATCAAGTCAAGTGGTCGGGTCCCCTCAGAGCAAACCCCCTTACAAGACTGTGACTCAATGGGAATACATGCTCTGATTGGTGACCATGTTCATCACCAATAAGGGGAAGTGAGGGGAAAACAGCAAGGAAGCTGAGAGCTAAGCCCTACAATGTTCAATAGATTCCTGTGAACCCAGGTAGAGACCTGGTTAGCCAGCAGTATGGCAAAACCTGGGGACTCTTGGGCCCAGAGTCAGCGACATAGTCACAGAGGACTAGAGTGGAGGGTGAAGCATCCAGCTGATAAGAAGAAAGGGCATATGCACAAGAGTATCCACACTTGCAAATAATACCCACTTGACCTGATTTCAATGACTGGATGATCAGAGTTCAACTAGAAGAAGAAAGAAGAGGGAAAAAAAGAATAATCTAATTCAATTTGATGAACTTGACCTACACCTATCTATGGATGCAGTAGCTCAAAAGAGGGAATAAATCTTTACAGCAAGGATCATTCCCACCCCCTCCATACACAGAGTAGACAGGGATGGGCAACTTGGACATTGGCTACCCAAAGTGGGGGTGGGGGGGGGGGCTACAAAGACAAGAAGTGACTGGCTTACAAGCTTTCAAGAAGGAATCTAGATCCAGAGGGTGTGGAGGAAGGTAGAATCTCCACTGAGTAGTATCCAATCTGTCTAGGCAGGGCTGATGAAAGGAAATTCGGATAGGTCTCTTGTGATACAATAGTGAATAATTGTTATCAGAACTGATTGTGAGGGTTAGAAATGTAAAGGTAGGTGTTTTGTAGCAAGGAGGGGAATGATTAGCTTTTCAGTCTAGGAGCGGAGGTCCCTGCGACCATTAAGGGAGAAGAGCGGAGAGTGGGACCCTACCTATAGTAGAGATGCCAGAGATGGAGGCAGACACAATGACATGGAGAGATGGAGTGGCTGGAGACTTTACACCCAGGCAGGGAGAGGGGCTGTGTGCTGACGACCGGGGGGCAGGCTTGCAGTATATACTCTTTGGTTGGTTGATGATGCATGGAGGGGATTGTAACCATGGCAATGAAACTATATACAATAGGATGAATGTAAAACTAATGTTCTCCCATGTAAATGATCACATAATTCACAAGAAAACATTAAAAAAAAAATCTCTTCCCTGACCCTGCCTCCTGACAGATGTTATATAGCACTGACCTCATAGTATTAAAACTGGGGAGGTAGAGTTTCATAAACAATGGCTGGCAGGAAGAAGAAAACAGCAAGGGGAAGGAAAAAGACTGAGATGGCAGTTGCTACAGCAACAGGAACAGTGCATAAGAAGAGGGTGGAAAGATATGCAGGTAAACAGGCAATTTCTAATGGCAGGAGAAGAAACTAGGATAAGTGCACTGAATGTTGGTGACAAAGTCATAAAGCTGGAGAAATGTTAAATAGGAAAAACAACATCTGGAAAGATCCTAAACAGAAGAGGGACTAAAACCAAAGATTATGATTTGATACTTTCTAATAAGCATCAGGAGTCCTGGTGTGGCACTGTGTGGTAATGCACTGAACTGCAAAGTCGCTTTGAACTGAAGATTGGTGGTTTAAGCACACCAGCCACTCCTTGGAAACCCCCTATACAGAGTCACTATGGGTTGGAACTGACTCAACAGCACTTAACAACAACAACAATAAGCATCAAGGGAAGATGAATAAAATACTCAAAGTCACTTTACCAAAAAGAACTGGTCAACATTTAACCATTTCAAGAGGTAGCATATGATCAAGAACTAATAATACTGAATGGAGCACAGCTGTATTGAGGGTATTAGTGAAAATCAAGCCTCCAGGAATTGAAAGACTATCAACGAAGGTGTTTTAACAAGTGGATGCATCACTTGAAGCACTCACTTGTCTATGTCCTTTCGCCATACTTATTCCATCTGTATGCTGAGCAAATAATCTGAAAAGCTGGACTGTATGAAGAATAATGTGGCATCAGGACTGAAGAAAGACTCATTAACAAACTGTGATGCTCTAATGACAGAACATTGCTTGTTCAACGTGACAAGAACTTGAATCACTTACTAATGAAGATTAAAGACTACAGCCTTCAGTATAAAAAACACCTCAACATAAAGAAAACAAAAATCCTCAAAACTGGACTAATAAGCAACATCATGATAAATGAAGAAAAGATTGAAGCTGTTATGGATTTCATTTTATTTGGACCCATAAGCAGCAACCATGGAAGCAGCAGTTATAAAACGAAACAATTGTATTGCATTGGACAAATCTGTTGCAAAAAAAATTATTTCAAGTATTAAATAGCAAAGATGTAACTTTGGGGATCAAAGAACACCTGACCCAAGCTATGGTATTTCCAATTGCCTCATATACACATGAAAGTTGGACAATGAAAAAGGAAGACCAAAGAAGAACTGATACCTTTGAATTATGGTGCTGACAAAGAATACTAAATTTATGATGTATTGCTGGAAGAATGAACAAATCTGTCTTGGAAAAAGTACACCAGAATAATCCTTAGAAGTGAGGATAATTTAACTTAGCCTCAGTATTTGGGACATGTTATCAGAAGAGGTCAGTCCCTTGAGAAGGACATCATGCTTAGTAAAGAGGAGGGTCAGGAAAAAAGGACGGTTAAGGAGATGGACTGAAACTGTGGCTGCAACAATGGGATCAAACATGGCAACAATTGTAAGGATGGAATAGGATTGGCCAGTTTTCTTCGGTTGCTGTGAGTTGGGACTACAGTAAAGACTCTTGCACAAACAGTTGAAAGCAAGATAGGTATGTAAAAGAAGGGAGAGAAAGCTAAATTGCTGACTGATTAAGCAAGTTTATAGGAAGACCACTTTTTTTATATACAGGAGTCACTCACTGAGAATGTATCCCCAAAACACAGCTATTTCTAGTTGGCAATAAAATAAATTACTTTGAATAGTGGTGTTAAAACTTTTTTTATTATTAACAACTATAAATGGTGTCCTGGTGTGGCACTGTAGGATAAGCTCTGGACTGCTAACCACAGGGCAATGTTCAAACCTGCTCTGTGGAAACCCTATACAGGGTTGTTATGAATTGGAACCGACTCAATAGCACTTTATAGCAACAATAGAAATAAATACATTTCCCACAGCATCCAAGTAGACCCACATTTAGCATAAATTCATTAAGCAAAACTTAAAAAAAAACCAAAAACACAAACAAACACATCAGGCATGCTTCTGTAATGGGGACTTTTACTTGCAGATCCTGTGGTCTGGGATGTTCCTATCCAGGTATTATCATGGCCCATTCGCTTATCTCTTTATTCAAATATTCTCCTTAGGAGGCCTTTCCTGACACTCTATGCAAAAATGCAGCTCTGCCAAAGATCCTGGTCTCCTTTGCCTCTTTTGCATGAATGACCTGGCATAATGGTTATAAGCTCAGCTGCTAACCAAAAGATCAAAGATCCGTAGTTCACACCCACCTGCCGCTCTGTAGGAGAAAGATGTGTAGACAGTTCCCATAAAGATTGCAGCCTTGGAAAGTCATGGGGCAATTCTCTGCTGGTAGAAACTGATTCAATGGCAGTGCATTTGGGCATGAATCACCATCTTACCTACTGTATTTTAATGTACTTGTCCTATCTTTCCCCAGTTAATCAGCTTTTCTATCTTTTCTGTAAGGAGCTCTGGTAGCAGCATAGTGGTTACGACTCCAGCTGCAAACCTCAGGGTAAGCAGTTTGAAACTACCAGCTGCTCCACAGGAGAAAGATGAGGCTTTCTGCTTCCGTAAAGAAACCCTGTACAGGGTCGCTGTGAGTCGGAACTGACTCCATGGCACATAACAACAACAATCATTTCTGTGGATCCTAAGCTCTTAAACAGTGCAGGCACCTAACAGACATTCAATAAATATCTACTGAATGAATGATGGATAATTTTGAAAATCCCTGACTTTGAACATTAAATTAAAAAAAAAAAAATGGCTCTACCATCAAGGTTCACATGACTCTTGACAAAAATGGCTCTACCATCAAGGTTCACATGACTCTTCCCACAAAATCTAATTCAAAGAAGAAAACAGAAGCAGCAAGAAAAATCTGAGAACTATCAAGAGGTTTGGCGATCAGCTGAGTTACTCTATTTTTCCAGGTGAAGAACTGTAACAGAAAATACATAGACTTATCAAAGGTAACCCAAGTCTAAGTCTCCAGCTCTTCCTAAGAGTTAAATTTAGCCACCCACTAAAATAATCCACTGGACTGCAAAGTCAGTTTGAACAACAGGGTTAGTGGTTTAAGCTCATCAGTCACTCCTCAGAAACCCTATACAGGGTCGTTATGGGTCAGAACCAACTCAACAGCACATAACAACAAAATTAAGTAAGGGGAGTCTTGTTGCCATGTAAGATAAGCACTCAACCTCAAGGTTGGTTTGGCCAAACAAGTCAGCAGTTCAAACTCACCAGTCACTCCTCAGAAACCCTATACAGAGTCTCTATGAGCTGAAACAAACTCAATGGCACTTAACAACAACAACAAATAAAGACTCCTGGTTTGATTTCTTGACTTCTGCTTCTATAATTGTGGGTCCAAGCAAAATGAAGCCTTTGACAACTTTAATCTTTTCTTCATTTAGCATGATGTTATTTATTGGTCCAGTTGTAAGGATTTTCATTTTCTTTACGTTTTCATTTTTTTTCATTGAAGTCCATTCCAAACTGAAGAAGGCTGCAGTCTTTGATCGTTATCATTAAATATTTCAAGCCCTCTTAGCTTTCAGCAAAGAAGGTTATGTCATCTGCATATCTCAGACTATTAATGATGCTTTCTCTAAACTTGATGCCACATTTTTCTTCATATAATGCAGTTTCTCAGATTATGTGCTCAGCACAGAGATTGAATAAGCATGTTGAAAGGACATAATCAAAGCACACCCCTCTCCTGACTTTAAACCAGTAAAAGGATTAAGAATGGAATACCCCATCCTTAATTTCACCATGACCCTGATCTCATGTATGGGAGACTCACATTTTATGTAAAAGGAGAGAGTTGTGAGCAGAGAAAGAGGAACCCACTACCACCAACAAAGAGAAGCCAGGAGTGGAATGCTTCCTTTGGACCTGAGGTCCCACATTTGTGAAGCTCCTAGATCCTGAGAACAACTGATGTCAACACACACGGAAATTTCCAAGGAATGCTGGGCCTACAGATGCTGAAAAGAAACAAGGAATTTTCCCCAGAGTTGGCACTTTGAATTTGGACTTCTAGTCCCCCCTAAACTGTGAAAGAATACATTTTTGTTTGTTAGAGCCATTCATTTATAGTGTTTCTACTATAGCAACATTAGATAACTAAGACAGAATTTAGTGTCAAGAGTGGGTTTAGAAAGTATGGGAAAAGCAGACACTAATATATCAAATAGAACAAAATACTGCCTGTTCCTGCACCATTCTCACAATGGTTAGGTTTGAGTCCATTGTTACTGCCACAGTATGAATCCAGCTCATTAGAGGTCTTGTAAGTATATCAAAGCAAAGAAAAAGTTCTGAGAGCATAGATTACACACTTTTTTATAGTCATTACTCAGGGGATGAAGACTGGGAAATAAAGTCAATGGCGATTTTAGCCATATCACCAGTTGTACATGTTATCATGTAAACAGTTGAGAATGTTATCATGTACTACTTGTATTTTGAAACTTTTTATTTGGAAATAACTATTTAAGTCATTTAATTATAATAGTTAAGAATTATTTAAGGAGGTTCTGTGCATCACTTACCAAGCCTCCCCCAAGGCAAGGTTACCATCTTGCACAACTACTGTACATTATCAAAACGAGGAACTCTACATTGTTACAATCCATGGAGTTATTCAGATTTTGTCAGTTATATTGTTGTTAAGTGCCGTTGAGTTGGTTCCAACCCATAGCGACCCTGTACAGGGTTTTTGAGGCTATAAATCTTTACGGGAGCAGAACGTCTCATCTTTCTCCCGCGGAGCAGCTGGTAGTTTTGAACTGCTAGCCTTAAATTTCCCAGCCCAATTCATAACCACTACGCTATCACAGTGACAATTGTATTAGGGGTTTCAAAAAGATCACAGAAACTAGAATTAAAAGATAACAGAATTTTAAATGAACTTTTTGAAGCCCCTTTACATATGCACTCACATTTGTATGTGTGTATATAGCTGTTGTTAAGTACTGTTGAATTGGTTCTGACTCACAGAAATCCTGTATAGGATTTCAGAAGGGTGGCAGGTGAGTTTGAATTGCAGACCTTTTAGTTAGCAGTCCAGTGCTTATCTGATAATGCCACATGATCAATAGTTTATTCCTTTTTAACAGTGCGGCGTATTCAATGGTATAAATAGATATACCACAGTTTGTAGCCACTAAACCACTGAAGGACATTTAGGTAGTTTCCAGCTTTTGGCTATTATGAATAAAGCTGCTATGTACATTTATGTACAAATTTCTGTGTAAAAATAAGTTTTTTCAATTATCTTGGATACCAAAGAGTACTATTGCCTAGTCATATGCCTAGTCCATTTTTAATGGCAAAATAGTTGCCAAACTATTTTCCAGAATGGCTGTATCAGTTCCACCAGCAACATATGAGGAATACAGTTATTGGGTTACTCTACATACTCACCACGATTACCTGCATTTACAAAGGTCTATCAAAGCATGTCTTTTGAAATGAGTTATTTTTAGCTTTCTTATGGATATATACAACACCATCAATAAAATGTTTGCACCCCACCTCACCCCCCAAAAATAAAATCTGAATCTATTCAAGGCCCTAGACCTAATACCAATTTTGGGAGAAAAACAAGATTGCATTAAGTGACACTACAAGAAAACAATCAGCATAATCTAGAATGTGAGAAATTCAAAGAAACAAGTAATCTATTCAACAAATAGTTACAAGAAAAAAGCAGCCAGTAAACCTTTAGATTAAAAGAGAACCAGAGTCATATCAACCAATTGCTTTGTATTAACTTTATTTGAATACTTTATTATTCATAAAAACCAGTGGTAACAAAACATTTATGAACTAATTTAGAAAATCTAAATACTAACTAGACAATATAATAATATTAAGGAAGTTTTAGGAAATTTTTAAAGAGCAATGAAAATATTGTGGTCATATGTTTAAAAGAATTATCTTTCTATGGAAAACAATTTGTTTTCTCAAAAAGATCAACATACAATTACCATTATTGTTGTTAAGCTCTGTAGAGTCAGTTCCAACTCATAGTGACCCAGTATAGGGTTCCAAGGAACTCTGGTAGATTTGAACTGCTAACCTTCAGGTTAGCAGACCAGTGCTTATCCTACTGTGCCACACCAGGACTCCAGAATTACCATAAGATGCAGTAATTCCACTCCTAGATATACCCAAAAGAATTGAAAGTAGGGACTTAAACAGATACTTGTACACCAATGTTCACTACCGCATTATTCACAAGTGTCAAAATGGAGAAACAACCCAAATATTCATCAAAAGATGGATTTAAAAAATGTGTTATATTCATAAAATGGTATATTATTTGACCATAAAAAAGAATGAAGTACTGATAAGGGTTTCAATGTGAATGAACCTCCAAAACACTATGCTAAGTGAAAAAAAGTCAGACACAAAAGGCCACATACTGAAGGATTCCATTTATATGAAATGTTCAGAATAGGTAAGTTCATAAAAACAGAAGCATATTGGTGGTTGCCAGGGTGTGCAGTGGCTTTATATACATAATAAGCACTGGACTGCGAACCACAAGGTTGGCAATTCCAGCTTACCAGCTGCTCTACAGGAGAAAGATGAGGCTTTCTGTTCCTGTGAAGATTCAAAGCATTGGAAACCATATACTGGGTCACTGAATTGGAGAAGGTTGCTGGAGAGGGATATCATGTTTGGTAGGGTGGAGGATCAAAGAAAAAGAGGAAGACCCCCAGCGAGATGGATTGGCAAAGTGGCAGCATCAATGGGCTCAAGCATGACAATGATAGTGAGGTTGGCCCAGGATCAGGCAGTGTTTTGTTCTGCTGTGCATAAGGTCGCTATGAATCGGTACCGACTCGATGGCACCTAACAACAACGAGTCGGAACTGACGCAACACATTTAACAAACAACAGCAACAAAGGAGTTGGAAAGGAATGAGAATAACAGCTTAACAGGTAGTTTTATTTTGGAGCGATGCTTTGGAACTAGAATGGCTTGCTGACTTTTAGAGATGTCTACCCGACTCGATGGTACTTAACAACAACAATTAGAGCATTATAGAGAAAATGATATAATGATATGCAGAAATTTATTCAAAATTGGGGAGAGGTACTACAGATGGGACTTCCGGTGTAATGCTGTAGGATAAACACAGGACTGTGAGCCATAAGGTCGACAGTTCAAACCTACCAGCTGCTTCTTGCAAACCCTATACCGGGTCGCTATGAGCTAGAACTAACTCGATGGCACTAACTAACTATAGATGATGGATAAATGAGGCAAAATTGTTCCTAAATTGGTATTTATCGAAGTTGGTAATAGATATAAAATCAAACCCACTCTAAAGTTTCCAAGACTGTAAATATTTATATAAGAACAGATAGCCACCCCTTTCTCTTATTGGTGGACACAAGGAAACTATGGTTTAAAACTCTAGTTTAAAAGCCAAAGACCCCAGTTTCCACTGAACTTAGTAGCAAACTCAACTCTAAAGCAGTACAACATTTAGTCCACAGCTGCTTTGGTAATAAGTATGCATGCTGCTGCTCTTCTGTATCCTTGAGTCAGTTGTAACTCATAGTGAGTGACCCTGTATAGGGTTTCCGAGGTGGTAAATCTTTATGAGATCAGAACGCCTCATCATTTTCCCTCGGAGCAGCTAGTACATTTGAACTAGTGTTTCTTTCTGTTTGACATAGCCAGAGAGTTTTAGGTAGTAAAATTGAAGATGAACAAAACCTGGCCTTGCACTTCAAAATTCAAGTTGGAACCAACTTGATGGCAATTAACAACAACTTGTATGTTTGAATTTTTTTTTTAATGCAATTTTTAAAAAAAAGAACAAAGTCAACATTTCATTTGATTATAAGAAAGTTTTCTTAAATCACCTCCTCTTGAATACATGGGCTTGGGAAGTAACAATGAAAGGAGATGCTTCCTTTAATTTCTTGGAGAATATTAAAGAAAGGAAATAGTAAATGTTTCCAAAACTCCCATCCATTCACCAGATATTCCCCCAGATGCTCTTAGTCTGAAACTAGGTCTCTTGTTATAAAAAGTATATTTGTGTTTGGTGAGAAGAAATGGACACAAGGAAATTATGGCCTAAAAGCCAAAGACCCCAGTTCCCACTGAACTTAGTAGCAAACTCAACTCTAAATAACCAGCAGGATAAACAAAATTCCTAAATCACCTGAGGCCTTTATTTTATTTTATTTTAAATGTACATTCACAGGTCACACCCCAGAACAATAATTCAATCTCTGTGCACCCAAGCAAGCTCTCCATGTGATTGTGGTACTCCTTAAAAAGCTACTAATCTCACGGTCAGCAGTTCGAAAAAACCAGCTGTTCTGCAGGAGTAAGATGAGGCTTTCTGCTCCTGTAAAGATTTACAGCCTCAGAAACTCTGTATAGGGTTGCTATGAGTCGGAACCGACTCCACGGCACATAACAACAACAACAAATGTTAGGTAGGGATACCAAGGGACTGGTATCTTCCAGAGAGCAAAACTGATTCTATAGTTCCACCTTGTGGCCTTAAAGTGAGAAAGCAACTTCACCAGAATATCTGTCTCTCCCATGAACGCTAAGTGACAAAGGTATTCAACCCACCAAGAGTCCTTAGAATTTCTTTTAAAGGATTTATTTCTTAGCTATAAAATCACAACTCAGGAAACTAATTGGTCCAGAAAATATTCTATAAATCTAGCTTTAAAAATAAAGACTAGTTTGGGATGGATATATTTACTGAGAGTCCATAATAGTCTAAGCAATAGAGAATTTTAGGCAGTAAAATTGAAGAGGAACAAAACCTGGCCTTGCTCTTTGAAATTCACAGAAAAATATGACAATTAATTACACAAATTAGGACAATTTTTGTGAGAAGTAATTGATAGGCATTGAGAAGGAAATTGAAAACACAATACTGGTGTGGCTGGAGAGCCTAATGACACAATGGTTTAGCGCTGGGCTGCAAATCGAAAGGCTGGCAGTTCAAATTCACTAGCCAATCTGTGGGGGAAGTGAATAAAGATAGCCTAGGAAACCCTATGGGGTCACTCTCACAGGTCAGTATGAGTTTGAACTGGCTCAACAACAACAAGCTGTTGTCATACTAATAATAATTAATGAGGCAAAGTGACTGAAATATGCAACCTAAATTCCAGATTCTAAGTCCTGGTGCGGCACTGTAGGACAAGCACTGCACTGATAACCACAAGCTCGTTGGTTCAAACCCACTCCTTGGACACTCTATACAGGGTCACCATGAGTCAGAACTGACTCAGCAGCACTGAACAACAACAGACACTTTGATAAGATTCTGAATAGAGAATTCTATCTTAGTTATATGTTGTTGTTGTTGTTGTTGTATGCCGTGGAGTCGGTTCTGACTCATAGCGACCCTGTATACCGTTTCCAAGGCTGTAAATCTTTACGGGAGCAGAAAGCCTCATCTTTCTCCTGTGGAACAGCTGGTTAGTTTTGAACTGCTGACCTTGCGGTTCAGAGCCCGATTCATAACCCTACGCTACCAGAGCTCCTGCCAAAACAAAAATACCACAAGTAGATGGTAAAGCAAATAAACTGATTTCCTCACAGTTTAGGAGGCTAGAAGTCTACAGCCTGACTCTATGGGAAGGCTCTCTCTTTTTGTTGACTCTGGAGGAAGGTCCTTGTATCTTTTAAGCTTCTGTTCTTGGACAGTCTTTATGTGGCTTAGAACCTCCCTTTCCCAACTCTGCTTCTTTTGCTTGTTTGTTTAATTTACCCTTTAAATCTCAAGAGATTCACTTAAAAACACCCTACACAAATCTTGTCTCATTAACATAATAAAAAACGACCCATTCGAAAATGGGATTATAACATTAGACATTTGTCAGTTCTGACTCATAGCGACCCTGTATAGGTATTCCGAGGAGTGGCTGGTAAATTTGAACCTCAGACCTTGTGGTTCAAACTGACCTTGTGCTCCAATGCTTATCTTACAGCACCACACCAGGACTCCAACCAGGTTAGGATTTATAACACATTATTTTGAGGGACACATTTTAATGTAAAGGAAAGCTTCATTCATTCAGCAAGTATTTATTCCTACACATGCTTTGTGTCAAAACAATACCATGTGTGAGGGACACAGTGACTAAAATAACAGTGCTCTAAGAGTGTAAAACAAAGACATCTATCAGAGGAGAGTTCTCTGATAGGCTATCATTTGCTTTTCAACCTTGAAATAATTAGGTTTAATAAACAGAGAAAAATCCAGAAAAAAGAGTAATTCTCTTGTATATGTATGGATTCACTCCTGCACACACATGTGGGAAGTGTAAAGGAAGACTGAAATAGAGAAGGGGGAGACTGCTTGCTTGAAGAGCTTAGATTTTATCTGGTAAAGTAGACCATATATTCTTAAGAAATATTTTCTTGGAGCATTCCACATTAAAGGTTATGGGGATATGACCATGAAAAAGACGATGAGAAGTCACACGGGTAAGAGAATGACAAAAGTCATGGTTAAGAATATGCTTTTTATATGCCAGTACAAGTAAAATACTTTCACCTTACTTCCTCAACTTGCATGCTGAACAAAAAATGCCAGGTCAAAGAAAGAAGAAGAATCCAGCATTAGAACTTAAGGATGCATTAACCTGCGATATGCATGTAACACAATCTTGCTTGTCGGAAATGAAGACAACTTGATGGACTTATGATGAAGTTAAAAAACGACAGTTTTCTGTATGGATTATACCTGAACATGAAGAAAATAAACATCTTCACAACCAGAAAGGTAAACATCATCATAACTTACATGAGAAGTAAGTTGTCAATGATTTCATTCTACTTGGACCAACAATCAATGTCCATAAATCAAAGAAATCTAGAAAAAAAACCACTGCCATCAAGTTGATTCCAACTCATAATGACTCAACAGGACAGAGTAGAACTGCTCCATAGACATCAAAGAACATTAATTTGGCAATCGACTGTATTGGGAAAATCTGCAAAAGATGTCTTTAAAGTTTTCTAAAGCAAAGGTGTCAGTCACTCTGATGACTAAGGTGCATCTGACACAAGCCGTATCTTGTTAATTACCTTATATACATGCAAAAGTTAGAAAATGAAAAAGGAAGACAGAAGACTTGATAAATTTTTGTGATGGTGGTGGTGTTTTAGGTATCATCAAGTCAGTTCCAACTTACGTGACTCAAAGCACAGCAGAACAAAACCCTGCCCAGTCCTATGCCATCCTCATAATTGTTATGCTGCTGCCACCGTGCCAGTCCATCTCACTGGGTTCTTCCTCTTTTTCGCTGACCCTCCACTTTACCAATCATGATGTCCTTTTCCAGGGACTGATCTCTCCTGAAGTATGTCTGAAGTATGAGACATGAAATCTCACCATCCGAGCTTCCAAGGAACACTCCGGCTGAATTCAGCTGTAATTCTTCTAACACACATTTGTTTGTTCTTCTGGCATTCAATGGTACTTTTAATATTCTTCTTCAACACCACAAACCAAATGCATTAATTCTCCTACAGGCTTCCTCATTTATTTTCCAACTTTCACATGTATTAAAAATGGCTATGAAAAATGTCAAGGCTTGGGTCATGCATACCTTAGCCTTCAAATTAATATCTTTGCTCTTCAACACTTTAAAGAGGTCAATACATTATTTGATTTCTTGGATGCTGCTTACATGAGTGTTGACTGTGGATCCAAGAAAAATGAAGTCTTTGACAACTCCACTCTTTTCTGCATTTATCATGATGTCATTTATTGGCCCAGTTGTAAGGATTTTTGTTTTCTTTACGTTGAGATGCAATCCATACCAAAGGCTGTATTCTTTGATCTTCATCCAAGTAAATATTTTAAGTCCTCTTCACTTTAGTGTTAGTGAAGAATATTGAAAATACCATGGATTTTTAAACAGAACTAACAAATCAATCTTTTAAAATATACAATCAGAATGTCCCTTAGAAGCAGTACAACAAAACTTTGACTTATTTATTTTGACTACATCATCAAGAAAGTCCAGTTGCTAGAAAAGGACAACATGTTTGGTAAATTAGTAGGTCAACAAAAATAGGATAAGTCCTTAATAGATACAGTGAAAGGATATAACACAACCAAGGCACCTATCTTTCTTGATTTTAAACCATTCATTATTCCCTTGTTCTGCTCTAACAACTGATCTATGAACAGGTTCCTGATAAGCACAATTAAAGTGTTGTGGAATACCTATTCTTCACAACGTCATTCATAGCTGGTCATGATTTACACAGTTAATAGCCTTTGCAGAGTCAATAAAGTACAAGTAAATATCTTTCTGGTATTCTCTGCTTTAAGCCAAGATCCAGCTGACATTAGCAAGATATCCCTAGTTCCACATCCTCTTCTGAATCCAGCTTGAATTTCTTGCAGTTCCCTTTCCATGTACTGCTGCAGCCGTTTAATTATCTTCAGCAATATTTTACTTGCATGTCATATTAGTGATAATGTTTGATGATTTCCTCTCTTTGGAATGGGCACAAATATGGATCTCTTCCAATCACTTGGCCAGGTGGCTAGCATCCAAATTTCTTGGCATAGATGAGTGAGCACCTATAGTATTGCATCAGTTTGTTGAAAGTTTTCAACTTGCATTCCATCAATTCTATTGCCTAGGATATCAATCTTAACGCGTTCTATTTAATTTTTGACAACTTTCAATTTTCCTAGATTCATAGTTAGTACATTCCATGTTCTGATTATTAATGGATATTTGTAGTTGTTTCTCCTCCTTTTGAGTTGTACCCCATCAACAAATGAAGGTCCCAAAAGCTTTATTCCATTTGTGTAATCATGGTCGGTCTACTTTGAAAAGACAGCTCTTCTCTAGTTGTATTTTAAGTGATTCCAACTAATATTCTGGCAATATATTTAATAACATTCTACTGATATTCATAATGTTTTCGTCTTCCAGTACTATATCTGGCAATGTTCCATTGCTAATTATAAGGTTTTCAGTGGCTAAACACTCAGAAGTAGTCCTCTTCTTCTTCCTAGTCTGTCTTAGTCGGGAAGCTCTGTTGAAAACTGCTCACTATTGGTGACCCTGCTGATATTTCAAAAACTAGTGGCATAGCTTCCAGCATCACAACAACATGCAACTCACCACAGTACAACAACTGACAGGCAAGTGGTGGTTTTTATGAGTACTGTACATGGAAGAAATAAGAGTGGCTTCCCAAAAGGCATCATTTTGATATCTAGAAAATCCCCAACTTTTTTGCTGCAGTCCCCATAATACCATCTAAACTTCGAGGTCCTCTGATTCTCTTCTCTCTCCTCTTGCCCTTCCAAGCTAGCTTCCTAAGGAGTTGGTAATATTGCTACTTTAACTGGAGTTATAGTAAAGATGGAAATACCACTCCAGGATCGTAATAGCCTTGATAATGAAGAAGGAAATACCATTCCAGGAAAGTAATGACCTTGCATCTCCCCCATCCCCCTGCCTTTTATAAAAAGATATAAAATAAAGAATAAAGTACATTAATTCTAATTGTATAGCTTAAAAAAGTTACAAATTGGGCTGCTAACCTCAAGGTCGGCAGTTTGAAACTACCAGGCATTCTGTGGGAGAAAGATAAGGCTTTCTGCTCCTGTAAAGATTTACAGCCTCAGAACCTGTGCAGGGTCACTATAAGTTGGAACCGACTCCATGGTACTTAACAACAACATAGTTACATAAAGCTACCACCCAAATTAAAATTTAAACCCCAGAAATTTCCCTCATGTCTTCCTAGTCAATATCATATCCAGAGACAACCACAATTCTGATTTCTATAACCTAGCTCTACTTGAGCATCATATAAATGGAATCATGCAGTATGTACTCTTTTACATCTGGTTTCATTCATTCAACATTATAGCTGGGAGAGTCATCTATACTAATGTGCATATCTGTAGTGGTTCCTTCTTTTTTTTATCTGTACAATATTCTATTATGCATTCCACAAATTACTTATTCATTTTCTTTTGATGGACACTTTGGGTTGTTTCCAGCTTTTGGCTATTGTGAATAATGCTGCTATGAACATTCTTGTATATATCTCTTTGATAGAAATATATAATAATTTCTCTTAAATATATATATAACCTAAGAATGA
Source organism: Chrysochloris asiatica (assembly GCF_000296735.1). NCBI lineage: Eukaryota > Metazoa > Chordata > Mammalia > Afrosoricida > Chrysochloridae > Chrysochloris > Chrysochloris asiatica. Next base: position 11,103,418 of record NW_006408597.1, read on the forward strand.
GATGCTGTAGGATAAGCACTGAACTGCTAACCACAAAGCTGGCGGTTCAAACCACCAGCTGTTCCTTGGAACCTCTACACAGGGTCACTGTGAGTCAGAACTTACTCGACAGCACTTTAACAAAAGAGTGAGATTGCTAAATCATGAAGTCATATATTCAGTTTTGTTGCTGTTAAGAGCCATCAAGTTGAATCCAACTCAAGTGATTCTGAATAGGGTTTCCACAGAGTGGCTACTGGATTCAAACCACTAAACTTGTGGTTAGCAGGTCAGTGCTTACCTTATAATGTCATATCAGATAGCATTAGTGTTGTTTCATTGTTGTGTGCCAACCTATCCTGTGTACAGGGTTTCTGACGGTGGCTAGAGGTTTGACCTGAGAACCTTGTGGTTACCAGTTCAGTGCTTATCCCACAGGGTCATACCAGGGCTCCGTAGATTTAGTAGATCCTAAAAGTTTGTGATAGATAGTTTTTTTGGGGGTTTTTTTGTGACAGTTAAGGTTTTGTGCCAACTTGCCTGGGCCAGGATTCTTAGTGGTTTAGCAGTTAGGATGCAGTTATGATTTTCATAATGAGATAGAAAAGAATATAATCAACCCCATGAAATGATCTGATGTGATCAGCCCTAACATAATTATTCAATGTACTGTAATTACCCAATGTATTGTAAATCCCCACTTCTATGATGTTGATGAGCTTGGATGCAATCTACAGGCTTAGTTGGTATCTTGAGCTAATGTCTTCTGAGATTTAAAAGGAGAGAGAAGTGAGTAGAGAAGGACCTACTAGCAACAAGATAGAAGAACTAGAAGTGGAGCATGTCCTTTGGACCTGGGATTCCTGAACTGTGGAACTCCTAGATCCAGAGAAAGACTGGTGCCAAGACACATAGAGAACTCCAAGAGTAACCCTGCTGGTATTTCAAATACCAGTGGCATAGCTTCCAGCATCACAGAAACATGCAAGCCAGCACAATAAAACTGACAGATGAGTTGTGGGCTTTATGAATTATGAATATTTTTCCTAAACTGTGGCTTTTCTTTGTCATATTTTTTGTTAATAATGTCTTTAATAAACAAAAGTTTAAAGTCCAATTTACCAACTTTTTTCCTATTTTATATATAGTACTTTTTGTGTCCTATTTTAAAAATCTGAGAACCATTTGTCTATTCCTATGGTCTTGCATTCTCAGAAGGAGGCAAAGATTAACTGAGTCTCATCTTTACTGTTTAAACAAACATCAGAGCACAAATGCCTTTTATCACCTTTGAGGTTAAATCCCTGGGCTCTATTTTCCCAAAACAGTGTGATGCTGTTATGTGACATCGAGTTGGTTCCAATTCATATCAACCCTATGTACCACAGAACAAAACACTGCCCTGCCCATAATAATATTAACAACCTTCACATGCAATGTTCAGAAGAAAATATTGCTGTAATTAGGTGTCATCAAGATAGTTCAGACTCACCACAACTCCATGCATAACAGAACAAAATGCTGTCTGGTCCTGTGCCATTTTCACAAAAGTTTTGTTTTGAGCCCACTGTTGCTGTCACTGTGTGAACACATCATGTTGGGAGTCTTCCTCTTTTTTCACTGGCCTTTCACTTTTTCAGCATGTTGTCTTTCTCCTGGGACTGGTCCCTCCTAACAACATGCCCAAAGTATAAGAAATGAAGTTTTGCCACCTGGCTTCCAAGGAGTATTCTGGTTGTACCTCTTCTGAGACAAATCTGTTTGATCTTCTGGCAGTCCATGGTGCTTGAAATTTTATCTCCAACACCATAATTCAAACACATCCATTCTTCCACTGTATTCCTTTCCAACTTTCACATACATATTGTTGTTGTTGTTGTTGTTATGTGCCATCAAGTCAGTTCCGACCCATAGCGACCCTGTATAGGGTTTCCGAGGGTGTAAATCTTTACGGGAGTAGAAAGCCTCATCTTTCTCCCGCGGAGCAGCTGGTAGTTTCGAACCGCTGACCTTAAGGTTCGCAGCCCGATTCGTAACCACTACACTACCAGAGCTCATATTAGGTGCCTGAAAATAGCATAGTCTGTGTCAGATCTACCTGAGTCTTAAAAGTGACATCTTTGCACTTTAACACTTTGAAGAAGTATTTGCAGCACATTTGCCTAATATAATATGTCATCTGATTTCATGACAGCTGTTTCTATAAACATTAATTATGGATCCAAGCAAAATTAAGTCTTTAAAATTTTTAATCTTTTCTCCATTCATCATGATGCTATTTATGGGTCCAGTTGTGAGGATTTTTGTATTCTTTACTTTGAAGGCTGTACTCTTTGATCTTCATCAGTAAAGTGTCTTAAGTCCTCTTCACTTCAGCAAATATCGCAGGTTGTGACTTTTCCTCCAATCCTAATGCCATGTTCTTCTTCATATAATCCAGCTTCTCATATTATTTGCTTAGCATACAGATTGAATAAGTATTGCTGTTGTTGTGAAGTGCCGTCGAGTCGGTTCCAACCCATAGTGACCCTGTAAAGGGTTTTCAAGGAGCAGCTGGTGAGCTTGAACCATCTGCCTTACAGTTCAAACAGCTTTGCAGTCTGACGCATTAACCCACAATTGCCACACCAGGACTCTGTATAAGTATAGTGAAAGGATATAATCCTGATGCACACCTTTCTTGATTTCAAAATGCCTTTGCATAGTCAATAAAGCACAAGTAAACATCTTTCTGGTATTCTCTTCTTTAAGCCCAAATCCATTTCACATTAGCAGTAATATTCCTAGTTCCAAGTCCTCTTCTGAATTTGGCTTGAATTTTTAGAAGCTCCCTGTTAATAATTATCTTCAGCAGAATTTTACTTGCCTATGATATCAATCATATTGTTCTATAATTTTCATATTTCACTGGGTTATCTTTCTTTGGAATTGGCACAAATATCAATTTCTTCCAATTGGATGGCCAGGTAGTTGTCTTCCAAATTTCTTAGCATACATGAGTTTAGTGTCTCCAGCACTGCATCTGTTTGTTTCAAGATTTCAATTTATACTCCATCAATTAAATACTGGACTCTTGTTTTTCACTAATGTCTCCAGTACAGCTTTGATGTCTTCCTTCAGTACCACTGCTGGTTCTTGATTATATGCTACCTCTTGAAATGCTTGAGTACCGAACTTCTTCTTTTTAAAGTTTTTATTGTGAATTATGTAATAGTTTACATGGGAGAACATTAGCTTTACATTCATCTCTTATTTCATTTCCTTGCAATGATTACAATCCCCTGCATGCATCATCACACAACCAAAGGGTACACCCAAAAGCCTGCCCCCTCGGCCATTAGCACACAGACCTTCTCCCTCCCTGAGTCCAGAGTCCCCAGCCGCTCCATCTCTCCACATCATTGTCTCTGCCTCCATCTCTGGCATTGCTGTTTTCTGGATAGAGTCCCACACTCTGCTCTTCTCCCTTGATGGTGCCAGGGTCTTCCACTCCTGGACTGCAAGATCAACCACTCCCCTCCTTTTGATACAAAATGCCTACCTTTACATTTCCAACCCTCACAATCAGGCCTGGTGTGGCACTGCGGGCTAACGCATCACACTGCAAAGCTGTTTGAACTGCAAGGTCGGCGGTTCAAACTCACCAGCTGCTCCTTGGAAACCCTATACAGAGTCACTATGGGTCAGAATCGACTTGACTGCACTTCACAATTGTATCACAAGAGACCTATCTCCATCTCCTTTCATCAGCCCCGCTCAAAAAAAATGGATACTATTCAATGGCGATTCTACCTTCATCCATGCCTGGATCTAGGCTCCCTCTTGAAAGCTTGTAAGCCAGTCACTTCTTGCCTTTGTACATCCCTGCCCCCTCCACCCCATTTTGGGTAGCCAATGTTCAAGTTGCCCATCCCTGTCTACTCTGTGTATGGATGGGATGGGAATCATCCTCGCTGTAAAGATTTGTTACCTCTTTTGAGCTACTGCATTCATAGGCGTAGGTCAACTTCATCAAATTGTATTATATTACTCGTTTTTTCCTCTTCTTTCTTCTTCTAGTTGAGCTCTGATCATCCAGTCATTGAAGCCAGGTCAAGTGGGTATTATCTGCAAGTGTGGGTGTTCTTATGCATATGTCCTCTCTTCTTATCAACTGGACACTTCACTCTCCACTCTAGTCCTCTGTGGCTATATCACTGACTTTGGGCCCAAGAGTCCGCAGGTCGTGCTACACTGCTGGCCAACAGGTCTCCACCCAGATTCACAGGAGTCTATTGAACATTGTAGGGCTTAGCTCTCAGCTTCCTTACTGTTTTTCCCTCACTTCCCCTTATTAGTGATGAACGTGGTCACCAATCAGAGCATGTATTCTTTTTAATGATCTTTTGCTTCTTCATGAATGATGTTCCTGATGTCACCGCACAACTCTTTTGGTCTTCAGTCATTAGTGTCTAAATGCATGAAATCTGTTCTTGAAATTGTCTCTAAATTCAGGTGGGATATTCACAAGTTCATGTTTTGGCTCTCTTGGGCTTGTTTTAATTTTCTTCAGCTTCAGCCTGAACTTGCATATGAGCAAATGAACTTCCATATGGTCTTATTTTGGCTGATGGTAACATTATCACTTCCCACAGATGTAGTCAACAAGATTCCTGTGTATTCCATCTGATGAGGTCCACATGTATAGTCACCACTTACATTGTTGGAAAAAAGCATTTGCAATGAATAAGTCATTGGTCTTGCAAAATTTTATCATGCAATCTCCAGCATCATTTCTATCACCGAGGCCATATTTTCCAACTACTGATCCTTCCTCTTTGTTTCCAATTTTCACACTCCAATCATTAGTTATTGTCCATGGATCTTAATTGCATGTTTGATCAATTTCAGCCTGAAGTAGGATCTTTCAATTTCATCATCACTGACCTTAATGGCTAATGTGCAAATCTGAATAATAGGTGTACTAACCTTGTAGATGAATGGGTATTATCCTATCATAGACAGCATTGTACTTAAAGACAGATCATGAGTTTCTCTTTTCAACAATGAACATGACGCCATTCCTCTTCAGTATAGTATTATCATTCCCAGTATAGTAAACCATATGATTGCATGATTCAAAATGGCCAATAACTGTCCATTTTCGCCAACTTATGCCAAGTATGAGAGTCCTGGTGTGGCGCTGCAGGAAAATGTGCTGGACCACAAGGTCAGTTTGAGACACAAGCTTGGAAGTTCAAACCCACCAGATGCTTCTCAGAGACAGGGTTGCTATGAGTCAGAACCGATCTGACAGCACTTAGCAACAACAACAACAATGCCTATGATATCGATCTTTATCTGTTCCAATTCATTTCTGACAACTTCCAATTTTCCTAGGTTCATACTTGTACATTTCAAGTTCCAATTATTAATGGAAGTTTTCAGCTTTTTCTTCTCAATTTAAGTAGTACACCATTAGCAAATGAAGATCCCAAAAGCTTTGCTCCACCTACATCATTAAAGTCAACTTTACTTTGAGAAGGAACCCTAGTAGTGTAGCGGATTATGAGCTGGGCTGCTAACCACAAGGTCAATAGTTCAAATCTACCAGTCATTCCATAAGAGAAAGATGAAGCTTTAGGCTCATGTAAAGATTTACAACCTCAGAAACCCTATATGGGGTCACTGTAAGTCTGAACTGACACAGTAGCACAAAATCACCACCAACCTAATTTGAGAGGCAGCTCTTCTCCAGTCATATTTTAAGTAGACTGAGGACTCATCTTCTTCAAGTAATCCAGCTTCTTGGATATTATCCTATCACAGATAGCACTGCACATACTTCAAGATAGATCTTGAAATGTTCTTTCTGACATTGAATGAGATGCCATTCTTCTTTGATTTGTCGGTCCTGGTGTTTCAGTTCACAATTGCCTAAGATATCTATCTATATGCATTCCATTTCACTTCTGACAACTTCCAATTTTTGTAGATTCAAATTTTGCACATTCTGTGTTCTGATTATTAACGAATGTTTGCAGCTGTTTCTTAACATTTTGAGTTGTGCCAGCAAATGAAGGTCCCAAAAGCTTTCCTTCATTCACGTCATTAAGGTCAGCTCTACTTTGAGGAGGCAAGTCTTCCCCAGTCATATTTTGAGTACCTTCCAATCTGAGGTGCTCATCTTCTGGCACTGTATCAGACAATGTTCTGCTGCTATTCATAAAGTTTTCAGTGGCTACCATTCAGAAGTGATCTGCCTTTCATTCTTTCTAGTCTATCTTAGTCTGGAAGTTCCTCTGAAGCTTGTCCACCATAGATGACCCTGCTGGTATTTAAAATACCAGTAGCATAGATTCCAGCATCACAGAAGCTACCACAGTATGACAAATTGACAAATTAGTGGAGCAGAAAACAAGGAGCTATACAATTTGGTCTCTACAGAATTAGGATTGGCACAGGTCCTTAAACACTTAACCTAGAAGCCCCCAAAGCCAGGTGAAGTTCTCAATTTTGTTCAGACAGTAGGAATGTGTATTTACTGCCCATTTTCAGATATGTCATTTAAACAACACATTCAACTGTAATGACAAAACATCATCTTGCATAGAAATTCCTGGCTTGCCCCGGTTTTATTACTTAGTGGGAAAGAACCACTCTCTTTATTACCTTTGTCAAAGTAAAACACTGTCACCTGTCACATAACATACTGTTCCTGGAAGAAAGTGACCTAAACCAAAGAGAGTAGAATGGAAAAAATGAGTGAGCAGATAGATAAAACACGCTATGAAAAGGATACAACAAGTAGAGTGATGGTAGGAAAAGTTGCTTTTCCTGAACTTTCCAGATGTCAAGGATTTTATTCAGAAACTGTTGAGTACATTGCAAGAGTCCAAGTAAGACATAACCTGGATGGAACAGTGACACTGGTGGTGAAAAGATGCCAGTAGAAATAATCTAAAGGAACAAAATGAAACCTTTTCCAATCAGCAGTACTCAAGTTTGCCCACCATATGACTCACTTACTACTACTATAATCTCTAAAGCAGGCCTTTCAAACCCCAATGCTGACAAGGCCAAAGATACTATAAACAAGGGAAGCACATCTGGAGCAAGAGAGCAACAAGTGTTGGGATCCTTCACATGTCGTCAAGGCCTAAAGGTCCAGCTAACTGTTGACATATGATGAGAATAAAGGGCTAATGATACCAGATCATAACTCTTTTTTTAGAGAAGTTAGAAATCAGGATTTTTCTGTATACCTTTCCAAACTTCATTATATCATGTAAGCCAAACAATATATTTCTATGCTCTGAATTTGGCCTATGGGAAACAACTTTATACCCTTTGCTCTAGTAAAATTAAGTGGAACACGCATCTTAAACGGGAAAGAAATCAAGAAAACTAACATGTAGACGGGCTGTGCTGGGATGCCATCAAAAGGGTGTAACTTTTAGAACCACAAAGCCTGTTGTGAGAGGAATCCTGAAAAAGTTTTATTACAAAGAAATATAAATGTAAGAAAATTAGAACATGCAGGGACCCCATTTTATTTGAAAAAAAAAAGGGGGGGGGATAATATACACACCAACTCTGTGTCTTGATTTATAATAAATCAAGAATAATATAACCTACTTCATAAGATTGTTATAAGGAGTAAATAAAATAAATCATATAATTGTTATGCATTAGCACAACCCCTGGCACATAGTAAGTGCTTAATAAATGTTAGCTATTACTATTATTATGGGGCACTGTGAAGTGAAGTAACTTATTTAAGATCATACAGTTATTAAGTGTACTACCTGGATATGCCCCCAAGATAGCTTCGTATAATACATTTGAACCATCAAACTCTTCTGTAGCCTCCCCATCCCTGGCCTGGCTAGTTTCTTCATATGTACAATGAGAAAGTCATATGAGATAACTAAAGTTTCTTCTAGACTGACATTTTATGCTACTAGCCAGTCCTCTAAGGAGCTCTGGTAGTGTAATGGTTAAGAGTCAGGCTGCTAACCTCAAGGCCATCAGTATGAAAATTACCAGCCATTCCACAGGAGAAAGATGAGATTTTCTGCTCCCATGAAGATTTACAGCCACAGAAACCCTATATAGGGTCGCTATGAGTTGGAACCAACCTAATGCCACCACTACATCACCATAGCCAGTTCTCTAATCAGCTTATTTCAGGACAGCAGTGGGACAAAAGTGTCCTAGTTGATTCTGTGAGCTGGGGTGAAGTTGTTCACACACCTACATGCAACAAAAGTAAACTACAGAAGTATAGTGTAGGCTTGGGGTAGGCTTAAATCATTCAAGCATGAGATAATCCATAGGTGAAATCAGGAAGTAAAAGGGATTCAGTATTCCAAAGAGATTACTGTATTTCTCAAAAGCCAGTAACCCTTCTGGGTAAACCCTAAAATTCACCCATACTCCTAAACTATTATAAACTGGAGGCCACTTACAAGCCTAGCAGAGAGCCATGATAGGTTTTAAACTTAAAATCTCCCAAACACATAGCAACTGTTTTCCTTCTGGGATTATGGGTCTCTATGAGAACCAGAGAAAAGCTCCCTCTCTTCCCCAGAAAACAGGTGCTCCTTCCTCAGATACACAAGCATACAATTATATTTGCAATTACAAGGGGCTTACAAATCTCCTATAATCTCTCCCTAGACTTGAATGGTCTTTGAAATAGATCTACCATGTTCTAGACTTGTCCTCCCAGGGGATTCAAATTTTGCCCCAAGATCTTTTTGACCCTGGGTTGGGGTTTCTAGGCAGCTATGCTCAGGTGACAAATCATCTAATGTATCTCAGCACAATTAAATCTGCACAGAAAACAAAAATGTCTATTATTTCCCCTCCACTCACACCAACTTGTATTGAAGGTATTTGAACAAAAAAGATCTGCAGTTTAACCTCAAAACACGAGCAGATGTAAATTTAAGAACAGCTCCCCAAGAATATTTCATGCTCTTAGAAAAACCTGAGAGTGTAAGAAACCAGGCAAAGCTATCTTAGTCCCCATGGTACTGTGCCATTCCAAGAAAGAAAACAGTCAAGAGTACTAATTAATCTTAATAGATAATTTTTCTCCCACATGGGCATTGAAGACTTTATAAGTCACCAAAGTGACCACATAAGCTCACTCATAATTAAAGAAGAAATCAAAAGAAGATACTGTTCCCCTCTTATAAGATTAGCAAAAGGTTAAGTGTTGGTGAGGGTCTAGAGAAATATATCGCTAATACACAGCTGGTAGGTTTGTAAATCATGGTAGTTTTTTGGAGGGCAATTTGTCCATTTTTATCAAAAATTTAAATATATATATCCTTTGATGTAGTAATCCCTTAAGATTTTTTTTTGCAAAAGTAAGCCAAAACAGATGTTCAACCAGGATTAATTTGTCAGTTTAAAAAGGCAAAAAACAAAAACAAAAACAATAAATCGGGTTGCTAGTCACATTGTATATAAACGGAATACCACATAATTACTAAAATAATGAGATTTAAGTGAGGATGTAGAGAAAACTGAACAGTGGTACATGGCTGGTGGTAATGTAATGAGGATGAAAATTAAAACAAGCACATACCCCTCTACTCTCAATGCCATGCTGACAGCACAAATTACTCAATTTCACTGCTATGTGTAGACCCAAACAAATTGAAAGCAGCAGTTCAAACAGACACATGTATATCAATGTCCGTTGCAGCATTATCATTATTCACAATAAGCCAAAACGTAGAAACAACCTAACAGCCTATCAACAGAAAAAAGGATAAACAAAATGTGGTATACACATGCAATTGAGCAATCTTCAGCTATAAAGAGAAATGAAACTCAGACACTTGCCCTCCATCACACAGATGAACCTTAAAAACATTATGCTAAGTAAAATAATGCAGATATAAAGACTCAAATATCGATGCTTCCACTTTTATGAAATATCTAAACAGGCAAATCCATCAAAACAAAATGTCTGTAATTAGCAGGGGCTAGGGGAAGGGGTCAATGGAGAATGCAGAGTAGGGGAAGGCTGATACGAAAAGAGCTCTCAGACATATTATTAATTGGAAAAAGAGGTTGCAAAATAGTTAGTGTTATTACATGGTTCCTTTATATTACCTTCTAGAATGATGAGTAACAAGCTGGCTACTTTTGTAGAGACTGGGAAAGAGAAGAGCCATAGTGCTGCATAATCAATGAATAAACATACATAATAGAGATCATGGGATGGGATCATGGACAATTTTTGTTTTCTATATGCTTTTCAGCACAAAAATCCTAAATCTAACATGTTATTATATAAAAATTCCATAATAACCATCCTTTGGAATTTTTTAAAAGAGAAACCATGCTTAGTGACGAGACAAGCAAAAAAGAGGACCAAGTTCTAAATACAATGCACAGTAGGAGACCAGTGGAGGAGGTCGGGAGAGAATGAGGATGAAAATTAAAACAAACACATACCCTTCTTCTCTCAACACCCTGCTGACAACACGAATTACTCAAGCTTTCCACTGGGGATGAATAACTCAGTACCCCACACCACTTGCCAGCTACTCATTACAGTGTTAAGTATGGGAGATGGCAGGTTAGTCCAAATCCTGACTTTTGTAATATGGTGAGCCAGAATCGTTGTTCCTACAGAGCCCAAAGTGGCAGATAAAGCTACAGCTGAAGAGAGGAGCTGGCAAACCTCCCAAGGCACACATTGCAAAGGCACATAGGGGTCCTGCCACTTACTTTTTTATGCGGCACACATCTCAGCAGCATAGAAAGTAAGAGCCAGGAACAGAGAAGGCAGGGAAATCTCAGCTGCCTATAGAACTTCAGGGAGCCCTGCTCCACACCAGGGACACTCCTGCAACAGTACTGACCCCATCCTGCCTGCCCCATGGAAAGAATTGGCTAGGATTAAAAATCAAGGCAGATAATGCCCTGGATTTAACTGCCCCTTTCATCTGAGGCCCATGAAATAAATGATAGCATGGCTTACTTTCTGTGATATTTTTCTGAAATATTGCTTTACAAAAAAGTAGGAAACTGCCTCCAACGTAGAATCCCCAGAGAAGCTGGCAAGGCATGCCAATCTAAAAGCAAGGCCATCTGTATATACAAGGTGGCTTCAAAGAGTTCATTGATAATTTTCATTGTATTTTAATGCCATAAAAGGTAGTAGTCTCTCCCCATGGAATTTATGGAGCACTGAAAACAAAACCTTTTACTCTTTCCCTGCCCCTGCATTTCCCTTAATTATGTCTGAAATTTCCTTAATGATTTGAACCACTGGTCTGGACTGCTCTTAATATACAGAAGGGGAAAGAGCTTAGGTTCCTAACACCACAGTGCAGAGGTTCTTAGCCTTTTCTTGTCCTCACTGCTTTTTAGTAACTAAGAAAAGTAAACAAAATTTCGATATGTTGTTGGGGATTTGCATCCTCCTGAAGCCTCCAGCCTGGGTTATGAACACCTGGCTCAGTGTCAATGAGTTTGACAGATCTCTTTCTTCCTTGGCAAGAGTTCCTACGCACCTAGTATACACTGGGCCTAAAGAGGGGAGGCTCTACTGAAGGGAAGTGCTCACTATTTCATAAGTTTGCCTACAATTGCTTCTGCTTAGAATCCAGGTCACAATTCATGATTTCTTCTTAGCAAAGTGTGGAATTCTCCCATAGTCTACTTCTGGAAATATGGCTCCCCAGGCTTTCGGAAACTTTAGTACCTGTTAGGAAATGCCCACTTGAAATTAACATTCCAACAGGTCTCACAACCCTTTGGGCTAATCACAGTACCTGAGAGAGATAGAGGAAAAGGCTTTAACACTGTATGAATTAAGGTGACTCACCTCTGAGGTTTTCGAATATCCCAGAGTCCCACTCCTTCCTTTGAATTGGCTGTGGCCAATAGCCGGGGCTCCACAGGGTTAAACATGACACTGTGAAAGGCTGATGGATAGTTGGCCAGGCAGAAGGGTTCTGTGAAAAGAGAAATTTTCATCAGTTCTTTCTAGTGTCTGGACCGGTAGCAGGCAGACAAGCAGGGGTGTGAAGGTTGAGTAGGAACATTCCCTTTAATAACCACTCCAATGGGTAAGAACCCTGAAGTAGCATATCATTCCAGTCATCCTTATTCACAAGATCCCTACAAGTCCTTGTTCAAACTCTTTTTGTACAAAGAAAGCCTGAAAACAGCAGCCAAAAACAGTTAACCAAAGTTTAAATGATCATCCTCAGAAGTATGCCCACCAACACATATTCAGTACTGTGACAAAACAAAATGGGCACAAAGACCATGTTCTACATCTTAGTTTGGTTTGTAGTGACTGGGATCTTAAAAGCTCTTAAGATACAACTATTGGTCTCTCCCTGTCTGGAGGAATGAAGAGTGATGAAAATTGAAGACACTTAGCAACAATTAGTACAAAAGATGAATGGAACACATGAACTGTGAACTAGATGATGCCTGGCTACCACTACCAACTGCTCTGCAAGAGATCACAGTAGAAAGTCCTGGATAAAATGAGAGAAAATGTGGGACAAAACTTAAAATTACTAAAAAAAAAAAAAGACCAGGCTTACTGGTTAGACAGAGAACAGAACTCTGAGACTATAGCCCTTGGCCACTCTTCAGACCTGGAACTGAACTTACCGCCTTGGCTCAATAGATAGGTGTATAGAAGAGACAGCCCCACTAGTGAGGTCTGCACACCATGGAACAGTCAACCATTCAAGATCAAAGGGGTGGGATTTACCCAAGAACCAAGTCCAGAAGGATTGCAAAGGAAGGAGGAATGGAAACAAGAACCACCCAAATTGAATAGGGGGTGTAAGAAAAGAAAATGGCCTCAGTCTAGAATTTTATGATTTCACTCCCAGTGGTGGAATGCTTAAAAAAATTAGAAAAAGAATACACCTAACACATAAATTGTTCTTGTATTCCACTGGCTCCTTAGCAATGTCACCTGGAAACCCTGCAGGCCTTAGCAATGTCACCTGGAAACTCATATCAGCAGGCTCCAAATGAGGAAGGAATCACTTGGCTACTTGGGAGGGCACACTCACTCCTGTGGCGCCTGTTAGAAGTAATAGACAGGAAGCCCTTGCCATCTGCCATTTCTATAATGCAATCTGCACAGAACTCTAGGCTGGTGATACACTCAGCTGTCTTAGCCATCAGGCCATTCAGACAAAGGGAATTTCCATTCTCAAGCTCACAATGACTCAACAATAGCTGCTGCTTGCCACTACCTTGCCTACCTGGATCCTAAAAACAAGCTCCTCTTATAGCCTGAACCTCAGTGATGCACACAGCCTAGTACAACAAACATAATACAGAATAATAAAAAGACCCAGACCAGAGTAATAGAAAAGACAACGAAGGCAGGACAACAACTCTATGTGCACAGTATGATCATTAAAAACCTGTGCCAACATTGTTAGAGGATGGTGCTAGAAAACCTTCTGCAGGAAATGAGATGAGATGAAGTTCCTGAAGAACTTTGAAGAAATTCAACAGAACAAGATCTTTATTTTATACTTCAGAAATTTAAAGAGCACACTTGGTAAAAACATACACACAGATAACTTCCCTTAACCAGAGTGTATTTGTCAACATTTTTAAGATCCAATATATGGATAGGTTCTATAATTCTTTTAGCCAAATAACAAGCCTGAAACTAGGACGCAAGAAAGTGTATGTAACAATTGGTAAATAACCAAGATGTGTCATACCACCAAAGTGTATTTAACAACTGGTAAAAATAACCAAGAAGATAAGTCACACAACCCATAGTGCTGGCCCTTGGTGGCTACTCTTGACAACAAAGTACCACATCTTCTGCTCTATTGGGGCTACTAAACACCAAGGCACTGATAGGGTTGTGGAGATTCACATGTGTCTGGAGAAGAGCTGGCCTCACTACCAACTACTTAGGCATAGACTAAAACCTTCAAAGACACAAATCTGTGCCCTACCATGACAGTTTCATATTTCTTTCCCCAGATCATTTAGGTCATAAGTTGGATCTACAATGAACTTCACATCAAATTCTTCAATCCAATCCAACAGCCTTTTTGCACTGTGATCCTAACCTCCATGGGGAGACTCTCGGATGTCCCAAATGAGAACCTGGCCATCATCCGAAGAGCTGGCAAAAATGTTGTCATTCACTGGGCTCACCGACAAACCGTACACGGCATCTTCATGGGCAAACACATCCAGGGTCTCACTGCTGAGAGACAGAGAAAAAGAGAGAGGCACACAGACACACACATACATACATACAGAGTGCTGAGTCCCACCCCTCTGGTATCTAGGGAAGAGGGGTCCAATTTTATGAGAAAATCAATCGAGCTGAACTGAGGATATTATCATATTATCAACCTTTTTCCTGGGTTGAATGCTTTTCCAAGTGTTCAGCTATGTTAAAAGATTTATTAAGATTTCATACATTTGCTTTTTGCATGAAATAAGCAAGTTTAAAAGGGAATCAACAGGTGAGTTACATGGTTTCATTTATTACAGAATGTGTACAGATTTGGGAATGTTGTGTAATTTCTAAAATGCAAGGGAAAGCTTTAAAGCAGCCAAGGTTGATGCCAGCAAGGGTAGGACTCTCATGCCAAAAGAGGGATCTCCTAGCAGCCTGTATTGAAGATTAAAACTATGACTCTGAGTCTAGATTGCCTATGTTCAGATCCCTGCACCACCTGACTTTAAAGTGATTTAGTACCTCTGTGCCTCAGTTTCCTCTTCTGTATTGGAAATCACAACAGTATCTCCCCATAAAGTTATAGTGAATTCATCCACTTAGAACAGTGCCCGGCACGCAATAAGTCAATAAACATAAGCACTATTAAGAATATGTTCCCTTACCTTATAATGTTTCTCTTTAAAATTTCCAACTGAAAACTAAGACAACATACCAACTTTGCAAATATGTATCTTTTTAAATCAAACCTTTATTTCAAAACTATTTTTCAAAACAGCACAACTGGTTTCACATTATTTTTGTCAAGGATCAAAAACTATGTCAGCCTAAAGAAATTATTTGCCTCTGTTAGCATGAAAACCAGAGTCAATCACCTTGATACATCAACAATATATTTACCTTTCAACATCATGGAGGATAACTTGCTCATCATTTCCTATAAAGAAAAAAAATAGAGATTTGATCATTCCTGCAAGATGTTTCCTGTCCATATTACAATTTAATATTTTAAAGTTTTCAAGGAAAAACCTATTAATAAAGTCAGTATCAATACAAATTAGGAGAGTTAACTAGAAAAAAATTTATTAAAATAATCTAAGATAGCACTTATATACAGAATTTTTAAAAACTTAATAGCAACTAGCTATGTAACAATATTATTGTTGTTAAGTGTTGTCGAGTCGGTTCTGACCCATAGCAACCCTTTATAAGGTTTCTGAGAAGCAATTGGTGGGTTTGGATTGCCAACCTTGCAGTTCAAATCAGCCTTGAGGTCAAGTGTTTATCCTAAGATGCTATACCAGGACTCCTATAACAACAACAACAAAAAAAAGTCCCAAAATGTATTGTCCAGTGGATGATATATTAAAAAAAACTTTGGCCATTAAGAAAAAAGGGAAATCAACTTTTTCCACACTAAATTAGTGGGGTGTTTTCAGGTCTTCAAAATTGTTTTCAGGTCTTCAAAATTGTTTCAAAATCATGTTCCAGCAACTTGAAACTGAAGCAGACTTGAATTTTTAAAATTTGAGAGATCTGGCATGATAACAAGCATGGGAAAGGTTATGTGCATAAGTCCTGGAATAGGAGACTAGGACCAGGCATAGTGAACCCCTTCAGGAGTCTGAGCAACTGGATTATTGGCAGGAGCATGGAAAGCCAACACTCAAAGTAATGCAGGTGGCATCCATCTTTGAGTGGGGCACTGCTGTTTCCTACTCTGCTCAAAATCTGATGGGCAAGAAATTTGTTTGCTATGCAACACACACATACTGCCCTTATTTCCCAAAAGATAGGTTAAATCTCCAGCAGGGTTTTGGCCCATAATTTTTCCAGTTCTTGTTATCAACTTGTTTCAGTTTTGTTTCCTTGGCAATGAATGACAGAACCAGAAAGAACCAATTCAAAGTCCTGTCTTTGTTGTTGTTATTAGCAAAATACTTATTAACTGTGAGATCTTAAATAAGCTCTCTAGCTTTTTCTTTGCCTCGTTTTTTTTAATCTGTAAAATAAGGATAATAACTGTACCATTTAGAATTTAGAACAGGTCTGAGCATTTAATGCACCCCCAACAAATATTACCTACTATTCATATCCTTTTCATCATTATCTCCTAAAGATCTCGGAATTTTTGTTTTATTTTGTTTTTAAGGGCTTAAAGTCAGTTCTTTAAATTCTTTTTTTCCTTTCAGTTCAATTTTTAAACTTTTCATTTTGTTGTTGTTGAGAATATACACTGCAAGGCATACACTAATGCAACAGTTTCTACACATACAATTAAGTGGCACTGATTACATTCAAGTTGTACAACCATTCTCACTCTCCTTTTCTAAGTCGTTTCTCCCCATTAACATAAACTCACTGTACTGTAAGTTTCCTATTAAATTTTTTCTGTGATTAATTTAATTCCACATATAAGTTCTTAAAAGAGTATGATGCTCAAGGCAGACATTCTTTACTAGCTAAGCTAATTTTAAGAAGATTTCTGGGATCTTTTTGGTTTTAAGGTTTAAGGATTACCTCTGGGCAATAGTTTCAGGGGCTCATCCAGACTCTATGGCTCCAGGAAGCCTGGAGTTCAGGAGAATTTGAAATCCTGTTCTGCAGAATCACCCTCCTTAGGATCTATCAAGGAGCCCTAGTGGCACTTAAGGTGTCAGACTGTTAACCTCAAGGTCAGTAGTTCAAACCCAGCAGTCACTGCACAAGAGAAAAATGAAGCTGTCTGTTCTCATAAAGATTTACAGTCTCAGAAAGCCAATTGTCGTTGTTAAGTGCTGTCAAGTTGGTTCCAACTCTGTATAGGGCTGCTGAGGAATAGCTGGTGAGCTTGAATCACCCACCTTGTGGTTCAAACTGAACTTACGGCTGAGGGCATTATCCTACAGTGCCACACCAGGGCTCCTCAGAAAGTCTATATAGAGTCATTATACATTGGAATCAGATAGATAGTGGTGGGTTTAGTTTTATTCTTTTAAACAGTAAAATCTGGTAACTGTAGGTTTTAAATTATGGGGAAGTTTTTCTCTTACATTTCTCTTGATTCCATCAAAGGGCCCCCAAATCACTACACTCATAATGTATAGTATTGACTTTAGATAGTCTATATAGACAAAAAATAAACCTTAGTATGAAAAGAAAGAAAGGAAAACTACCCTAATGCATGTGACTATACTGATATAATACAGAGACTACAAGCTATGGAAAACCACAGTTTAGTGATATAAAGAAAGAAAAACAGGTGTTCTCTTAATTCTCCTTTCTCTAAAATTCACAGTAGATTTCCCAAAATGTAAATTTCCCTTCCTCTCACCTCCAGAGAATACTTTGGTGTTGCCACTGTTGAAAGCCAGGCAAAAAATGTTGGAATGATGCTCTCCTTTCAGTTGTATGGGCTTAACTCTGGAATGGATGGCTTGTTCCATGTGCCATAGCAGAACTCGGCGATCATCTCCACCTTAAGAGGGGAGCAAGAGTCCAGAGTTCAACAGCTGACAATTCAAAGGTGATACCTGCTTCTGCCAGCCTAAAGTCCCATCTTTTTTAAAACTGCACCTACCCAGCCCCACGAGATTCTGACAAGATACATAAACCCAGGACTCTTCCCTTTAGCCTACTTTAAACCCAGAAGACACATGACCTCTAGGCCACTCAAGCACTTGCTCCCAGGAGTCTGAATCTTAAACAGACAGATTCATAAATGGAAAGAGGGTAAGCAGTGGTATCACCAGCTCTCCTAAAGCCACCTGCTGTTCCTGTCTTTCCATTGTTCCAATGGGTTAAATATATCTTCACTTGTTACCTATAATATTTTCATGAAAGTCCCTTTTGTTTACCTTCAGTGTACTTGAGTTGGATTTTATTGCTTGCAATCACATAATTCAAAAGCATATATCTAGCACACTAGATTTCAAAGCACTCTCCTTGATGCGATCTCATTGATAACGGGACACTGTACAAATGACAACCACGGAGGTGCCTGGCTTTCACAGTAGTAGGACTTACACAGAACCTGGTTCTCTTGAAGCCTCTCCCCACTGCTCTCCTTCCTCTGCATGATTTTCAATTGTCTGAATTAAGTGAATATATTACACTGCATAAGCCAGCTCCTAGAAAAAGGGACTATATCTGTTCTACAAATTCTTTATATTTGCAGATGGATTAAAAATGTCTGAAAGCAGAGGTAAACAGTGATGTATGCTCAACCTTGGAACAACAGGGCTCTGTGACACAGGGATTGAGGCACAGTCTGAAGAGGGGAAATAATCTTAAAGATGCTTGACTGTCTTATGAATATTGGTTTCCCTTGCCTACTATTGTATAATAGACACTTGAGTGGGATAGAAAGGAATATCGAGAAACATGATTACAGAAAGTTTGTTAGCCCATCTTCAGCCTATAACTGATTGGAATACCTTAAAGGTATTCTAGAATGTGCCCAGTGAAATAGGCTTCTTGTGGAGCCTTTGCAGTGTATAGGACCTTAAGTGGAATCCTGAGACCCATCCAGAACCTTCTGAAGTGAGACATTTTCACTAGAAAAGACAAGCAGACCAGCCTGGAACAGCTAGAGCAATACAAGATACATCTTCAAAGACAGACCAGCAGGAAGAATCCAAAACAAAATGGCAGTCTGATTGGCTACTATAAGAACAAGCAAGTTGTTTGCTGGGGAGCCATCAAGGCAAGCAATCAAGTCCCTTCAAGGACAAACACCCCTCTAACATTGAAACTCAAAGGGAACACACAAGCAGGCATGTAAGCTTGTTGGTGACCATGTTGGTCTACTGGTGAGTGGAAGAGGGGAAAAGGCAGCAATAAAGAAATGGGCTGAGTTTGACAATGATCCATAGACTCCTGTTGACCTAGAGATGAGAGAGAAGAGGAAGGGTTGGTTGCTCCAAAGTGCGGTGAGACCTGAGGACTCCTGAGCCCATGGACAAGGACATAGCCACAGAGGGCTAGAGCTGAGAGTGAAGTATCCAGCTGATATGAAGTGAGGGGGAAATGCCCAAACTTGCAGATAGTACCCATTTGACTTAGCCTCAAAGACTTGATAATCAGAACTCGACTAGAGGAATATAAAAAACAATCTTTGACAAAGGAAACAAGTGTAAATTGCTACAATTTGATGAACTTGACCTATACTTATGGATGTTGTAGCTCAAAATACCAATTGAGAGAGGAGTCTTCAAATCAAGTATCAATCCTATCCCTTCAGTATACAGGGTGGATAGGGACTGCCAACTTAGATACTGGCTACCTAAAATGAGGGGGTGATAAAGGCATGAAGTGACTGGCTTATAAGTTTTCAAGGGGGAGTTTAGCTTAAGAGTGTGTGGGGGAAGTACAGTCCTCATTGAATAGTTTTCATCTTGTCTAGATGGGTCTGGTGAAAAGAGATGAAGATAAGATGCTTATGATTCATTACTGAATAATTGTTATCATGACTAAATGAGACTGTCACAACTGTAAAGGTAGAAATTTTGTAACAAAAACAGGGGAGTAGTTAATCTTATAGTCTAGAAACAGAGGACTCAAGACCATCAAGAGAGAAGAGCACATGCAGAATGTGGGACCCTATCTAGAGAAGCAGCGATACCAGAGATGGAGACAGAGATGAGGATATGGAGAAAGGGAGCAGCTGAGGACTCTGGACTCATGGGAAGAGAGAGACTAGGTGCTAGTGGCCAGGAGGCAGACTTGCAGAATGTGTTCTGTGATTGTTTAAATTATTATATATTCCTGAGTATTTTTATGTACATCCTCACCCACCCCACCTCACCCCAAAACAAAGGGAATGGAAGCAAATACGGTTGAATGATGATGCACGGAGGAGACTGTAACCATTGCAATGAAACGATGGTGTAAAGCCAATGTTCTCCCAGGTAAACTATCACTCAGTTCACAATAAAAACTTAAAAAGAAAAAGAAAAGTTGTAAGCCAGTCACTTTGTGCATTAATAGCCCCCTCATTTTAGGTAGCCAATGTTTAAGTTGCCTGTCCCTATCAACCCTATCAACTCTGTATACAGCGGGAAATAGGACTGATACTTGATGTGAAGACTCCTTCCCACTCATTTGGTATTTTGAGCTACTACATCCATAAGCATAGGTCAAGTTCATCCTATTGTAGCAATTTACACTTGTTTCCTTTATCAAAAAAGAAATTTTTTTTCTGACCATCAAGTCATTGTGCGTACTATATACAAGTTTGGGTGTTCTCTTCATATCAGCTGGATGCTTTGCTCTCAGCTCTAGCCCTCTGTGGTTATGTCCTCGTCCATGGGCTCAGGAGTCCCCGGGTCTCAACACACTTTGGACCAACCAACCCTTCTTCTTCTCTCATTTCCAGGTCAATGGGAGCCCATATCTTCATTGCTGCCTTTTCCCCTCTTCCACTCACCAGTAGACCAATGTGGTTGCCAACAAGCTTACAAGCCTGCTCATGTGTTCCCTTTGAGTTTCAGTCTTGGAGGGGTGTTTGCCCTGAAGGGACTTAATTTCTTGTCTTGATGGCTCCCCAGTGAACAACTTGCTCATTCTTGCAGTAGCCAATCAGACTACCATTTTTGTTTTGGATTTTTCCTGCGGGTCTTTCTTCCAAGAAATATCTTCTGTTGCTCTAGCTGTTCCAGGCTGGTCTGCTTGTCCTTTCTAGTGGGAATGTCCCACCTCAGAAGGTTCTAGATGGGGCTCAGGATTCCACCTAAGGTCCTATACATTGCAAAGGTTCCTCAAGAAGCTTACTTCACTGGGCAAATTCTAGAACCCCTTTTAGGTATTCTGAACAATCAGAATTTAATATTAAAAACATAACACCATTTATATTAGCACTGTCTCTCCCCTCCAGAAGGAGCTCTAGTAGTGTAGTGGTTACAAATCAGGCTGCTAACCTCAGGGTCAGCAGTTCGAAACTACTAGCTGTTCCATGGGAGAAAGATGAGGCTTTCTGCTCCCATAAAGATTTACAGCTTCGGAAACCCTGTACAGGGTCGCTATGAGTTGGAACCAACTCCACGGCACAGAATAACAACAACAACTCCCCTCCAGAAAAGAAAATCTTACATGTGGAAAAATCTTAGGCCTGAAGTCTAAATATGTAAGGAAAATTATAAAATTCTGATAAAACAAATTCAAGATCTAATGGAGATATATTCCTTGTTATTACTATATTATTAATTCTTCCCAAAATGACCTAAGATCCAATGCAATCCCAATCAAATCCCAGTAAGTTATTTTATGGATAGCAACAAACTGACCCTAAAGCTGTATATAGAAAAGCAAAAGACACAGAATAGCCAACACATACTAAAGAATCACAAAATTGTAGGCTGACACTACCTAACTTCAAGACTTACTAGACAGCTTTGGAGACCTATATGTAAAATCTAGAACTATAAAGATCATCAATGAAAAATTAGAGACAGACTTAAGGTCTCTAATATATGGTGTAATGGTTAGGGTTCTGTGTTAACTTGACTAGGCCAGAATTTCCAGAGGTTTAGCAGTTGGGATGTGATTATTCTCATGGTGATGAAATCTAATACAGGCATAGTTAACTCTAAGGTGAGTGGCTATCAGCAGCCAATCAAGTAAACAGATGTGTGTGGCCTACTCACAACATAATGGATACCTGGAAGGGACTCTCTTCTGCTGGGAACCTGAGACTCCCTACAATGGTAAGATAATAAACTTTTAATTTTATATATACACACTTCAGACTGGTTTGGCTTCTCTAGAAAAAGACACGTGGCATAAATACACTATCAAACATTACAAAAAAAAACACCACCACACCAACAGGAGGAGATTATAAAATAGATGACCAGGACCCCCTAAAAATTAGACACTTATATGCATCAAAAGATTTAGCCAAAAGAGCAAAGACGGAGCCCACAAACTTGGAAAAAAAATTTTTGCAACAATATATCAGACAAAATTTATAGAAAACTACAACACCGCTACACAAAAAAGACAAATAACCAACTGAAAAATGGGAACAAGCTCTCTGCTCCTCCCCATTCAACAGGCAGCCACAGATTCTCTTGCAATTCCAGTCATATCCCTGAGATAGGATGGTGAAGGTCAGAGTCAATGGATTTGCCTTATTGGGCACCTGGTCACCAGGGCTGCTGTTAACTCTGGCAATATGGAGGTTGTTGCCATCAATGACCCCTCCACTGACCTCAACTACATGGTCTACATGTTCCATTATGAATCCACCCATGGCAAATTCAATGGCACTGTCAAGGCTGAGAACAGGAAGCTTGTCATCAATGGGAAGCCCATCTCTATCTTCTAGGAGTGAGATCCCCCCATCATCAAGTGGGGTGATACTGGTGCTAAATATGTTGTAAAGTCCACTGGTATTTTTACAACCTTGGAGAAGGCTGGGGCTCACTTGAAGTATGGTGCCAAAAGGGTAATCATCTCTGCCCCTTCTGCTGATGTCCCCATGTTTGTGATGGGCATGAACCATGAGAAGTTTGACAACTCCCTCAAGATTGTCAGCAATGCCTCCTGCACCACCAACTGTTTGCAACCACCCCCCAGCCCCCGGCCAATGTCATCCATGACTACTTTGGCATTATGGAGGGACTCATGACCACAGTCCATGCCATCACTGCCACCCAGAAGACTGTGGATGGCCCCTCAGGGAAACTGTGGCATAATGGCTGTGGGGCTCCCCAGAACATCATCCCTGCATCTACTAATGCTGCCAAGGGCTGTTCGCAAGGTCATCCCTGAACTGAATAGGAAACTCACTGGCATGGCTTTCTATGTACCAACTCCCCACATGTCTGTCCCCACTCCCAATGTGGATATGACCTGCCATCTGGAGAAAGCTGCCAAATATGATGACATCAAGAAGGTGGTGAAGCAGGCATCAGATGGATCCCAAAAGGCATCCTGAGTTACACTGAAGACCAGGTCATCCCCTGTGACTTTAAAAGTGACACCCACTCCTCCACCTTTGATGCTGCGGTTGGCATTGCCCTCAATGACCACTTTGTCAAGTCCATTTCCTGGTATGACAATGAATTCAACTATAGCAACAGGGTGGTAGATTTTATGGTTCACATGGCCTCCAAGGAGTAAGAGTCCCCTGAACCACCAGCCTCAGTAACAGCACAAGAGGAAGAGAGGGGCCCTCAGCTGCTGGGTGTCCTTACCTCAACTCTACCCCCAGCACACTGAGAAGCTCCCATCCTAAACCCCCTGGAGAAGGGGAGAGGTCAAAAGAGCCCTGTCTAGTCAGGTACCATTAATAAAATATAATATCCAGAGCCCCCCACCACTAACAAAAAAAAAAAAA